>NW_010097709.1:19698-73080 GCF_000699245.1 Pterocles gutturalis | reverse complement strand
AACCTTAATGATTCTATGATTCTAACATACCAGATATAGTAAGACTAAGGTTCTTCATTTTTCCCCTATCATCTGCAATCAATCACCTGCCAGTAAGGAAAAGGGATTGGCAGCAGCCTCCTTTAATAACACATCCAAGACTCTAATCTTACTCTATGATACAAAAAAGGAAATTGCACGGCTGTAATGTCACCAAGGGCAACTAAAGGCACTAATGTTAGCGGTGGCTTACTGTGCTGCCACTGGAAGCTCTTGTGGAAACACTAACCCTATTTTTTGTATGCGGTGCCTGTTACAAAAAGCTTCACATTGCTTAACCTGATTTTCTTCTCTGGATTTAGTTGTCATTTGTGCACTGTATTCCCATTAAATAAATTATTATTTACAAGCTTTGGACATTCCCCAATATCAGGAAGGAAGAGAAGGTGTTTAAAGTATCTGCTGTTGGCATTAGCCAGACTGGAAGCCACAACAGTCGAATATCTAGATTTTTTCAGTCTATCTTCCCTTCAAACACAATGCCTTCTCTAGTAAAAAACCTTTGTTATGCTTACCTGGTTTTCACATCTACAGGGATTTCTTTCTTGTTATTTGTTAGCAATTTTTTTGTTTTCTGTTTTACTTGCACTATTTCATTTTCAGGTTTTTCTGGTATAACTTTTCCCTTTTGTTTTTCAGGTTCCTATAAAAGACATTATAATAACATGGTAATGTTAGTAAAAAGTAAAGTCCCTCTTGCATCACATCATACATAGTATAAATAGGGCTAAGGAGAGAATGCTGTTTGAAAACATGAGCATTTTTGCAGCAGAGAAGGTATATTTTTACCACTTAATGAGTATACCTATAAAATGTGGTAGCTATTTTTTCCTATTTGTAGAAGTAAAATAAAAATATCTAGCAAATTAATGTGTTTCAAGCAGATCTGATGTTTGCAAATACAGAGCTCCTTGGGCCATGGCCTCAGAGTCTACTTAAAAAGATGCTGGCTCTCTACTGAGACCTGTACTGCATCTGTAGTATGCAGTCCAGGTCGTCTTAAAGAGACTCTTCAACAGAGCAAAGAATATGAGCCACTTCACCATTTAATTTATTACTTTTTTTTAAACCACACTTGTAAGACTTTCTGAATACAGGTATGCTGTCAAATAGCCATCCAGAAAAATCAAAGGTGACTTTCAAGTGAAAACTTACTAAACTGTAACTTCTAAATTACATTACATGGATTTATTTTCTTTTTTCCTCCAGCTAGAATCCCTATCTTTTCCAAAGTTCAAATTTAAGATGTTAAAATGTAGGCTTGGTTTTCTTCTCTTTGCCATTACCTTTGCTTTGTTTGCACAAGATTTAGGACAAAATATTTATGACAATCTGACCACTACACAAATTGTTAGAGCTTTAGTTTATTACCTAGAAGAACATAAGCCAAATGAGTAAAATAAAGGTAGTGGTATTGTCAAAGGTAATTAATTTAACTACCTGCTGACAAGTTACCACCAGTGAACTGACCCTTTGTAACTGATGAAATGCATGGTTTTAGCATACACCTTAATAATCAAGTAAAATTAGTGTCCATACTTTGGTGTTTTATTCTGCAAACAGAATAGGCTAGAAGCGTGCAGAGAGACAACTGACCACAATGCTAATGACAACTAGTGGCTTATTCAAGGATGCTCACAATCATAGAGGAGCAAATTCTATGGAGAAGTGAAGGCAAGGATTGGGAAAGATGTTTTTTAATTAACATTCTTCCTTTGTTAGGTGTAATAGTATATGAAAGCTCGGCATCAGGTGGGGGGAGGAGATTGTGTTCCTGCTCTAACAGGTGCCGCACTAGCTACACCGGAGCCTCCTTTTATGAGCCATGCTGTACCTCTTTGAGAAGTGGTTCTGTATCTGGGTTGGAGGTTTCAGTTGTGGTTGAAGAGCTGTCATCATCTGCCAAAGAATCCTTCAGTTCATCCTCCTGTTGCTTTCCCTTTCCTCTTCTGTCCTTTTCTTCCCGCTTCTTCTGTGGCTTAGCCTTGCGCTGAAGTGTTTTCCCTTTCCCTAGGGAAATAAGGATGCTTCAGATTCTCAGCAGCAGTACTCTGAGATAGGCTAGAGTTCACTTCCTTTTAGAGGCTAACCCACATGACTAAGCCTCTGATGTTCATCATCTCTTACGATATGCTAACCACTTACAGCCACTTCACCCCAAACTTGAGCAATAGCATCAAACCTGAAGAACCCTGATCTCCATATTTATGCTCCTGAGCCCTACCTCCATTGTCTTTCTGTAGATGGTGGGCACCTGGCTACCTATAATTCTTCTCTGCTCTGTTCCTGGCATTCCTTTTAAACACCTCAGAATCCAATTTGACCAGACTAGATTTAAACATGAACTTCAGAAGATGGTACAAGCTTTATCATCTGAACAAATGAAGAACAGAAATTATTAGCATGCTTGTCAGTTAAAAACAAAACAAAACAAAACACAACTTACAATAAGACTGGAGTGGATGAGAAAAATCACTAAGAGTGTCTAACAAAGATGTAAAAAACCAAACCCCCAAAAGGTGAAATCTCAAACCCAAGTATTCTTTCTCTCCTTGACATATTTTATTCTTTCAGAGCGTACTATTCTAAGAAGTATGACTCAGCTGAATGTAAAATAGTTTGGCTTGATGTGTTAAAGTGTTACTGCGTCTCAAAGTAGGGAAAACAATGAGTTACTCCAGGGGATGGTTAATCACTCTTCTTGAAGCAATCCACATATAAACAAATAATGCTACTTGAACAATTGATTATGTTTTTCATGCAATTCCTACATGCTAACTGAAATGTAGCATAGTATAAGGTCAAAATTTAGAGGTTTAAAAGCCTTCAAAATCAAGGCTTGCGCAATAGGCAGGATTAGGCTCCTGCGGAGTAAAAAAGTTATCAAAAAAAGCAATACAGAGAAACTCCATGCACATGTCTGGAGTCATCATTATGTTACCATCATGTCTTGTTATTCTCTTACAGGATGAGTGCATTCACAATATTCTTATGTCTTTCATTAGATGTAATAGATGCCTTTACCAATAAGATCTTTCTTCGACATTGCCCTTCCAACTGAGCATTCTCATTTCTGAGTCACACAGTGCCTGCCTGCAGCTTCCAGGGCGGACGTAATAGTTCACTCGCGTAAAGACTCAATGAACCTGCGCTGTAAGTAAGAGGATCAGCCCCTACTGGGATTTGTACAAGCTCAAGTCAGAACTGAGTCTGGAAGCACAATGATAGCTGTCATATTTCAGTTGGCAAAATGTTCCTATGGGAAAGCTTGTACCTGAATAGAAATTTGCGTTCAATATTTTGGCAAATACCAGATACATGTCAAAGGGCAGTGCCTCCCAACTCTTTTTTTTTCCAGACTTAAGATCAATGTTTTCAGTATCAAGAACAATAAAAATAGTGGAGATAAAATATTCTTTTTAGTGTGCGTGCAAATAAAAGCGTAAATACGAGTAGATCTTTGTATGGAAATTTTCTTGGGGGTATTCTGGTTTTGTCTCAGAAGGCCTCATTCTAAGATTTGCTTTAAAATTTAGTCTACATTCAGGATTGCTAAACAGTTTCATGTTCATCATTAGAAAAATCTATGTAAAATGTTATAATATAACATAAAGCAGCTGTTTAACAAAAGTCTAATGTAGTCTCTGCCACAGTCTGCTAGGACCCAAGTATGAGGAAACTGAAACAGAAGACTATAAAGACGGGAATCTGCACAGGATATCATGCCTGTCAGTTTTAGTCCAGAAGCTGCTGCTTCTGCAAATGTTTGTGACTAGCTCTAGCTATTTATCTAAAGACAAATAACAGTGTGTGTATGTAGATCCAGACAGATAACTGAACTTCCCCTATGGATTTACATTTTCAAAGAGGGCAAATGGAAATGGGCAGGTTTTATTTGATGCACTGAGCTTTTGCGAGTCAAGTTACAGATTACAGACAATTTCTCTTTTTTATAAAGCTTGTCAACAAAAGACATCTACATGCATAAATCTGATCTATTGATCTGAAACAATGAAGAGGTCAAGAAAACTATCTGGACTGCAGCTATTTCCTAAGACAAGCTCCCAATACACAGACTGATAGAAATTACTATAGATACAAAAATGTTAACATAGGTACACCACATTATTTGCATCTGGAATATGCTTCTGAAACCAAACTCAGGGGTCCCCACATGCTGTGTAGCACCTGCATCGTACAGCAAGATTGGAGTGCAAGAGCTGGCTTCTTTCTAGGTTGAACTACAAACAGAAAATGCACTCCAAAAGCTCTCCCAGCCCTTTCAGGCATTCAGTACATGGACTGAATCGGTCCACCGTAAATCCCCCCAGACACACCCAGGAGGACATTGTGCCGTCACTACCAGCCATTTTGCTTGCCGGACCTCCAATACTGTGATGTTTGCTAATGTAGACAGTGCCTATGAAACCTATCTACAGCCGTGTCATTTTCTAGAGTACTATTTAGCCTTTATGAGTAAACAAATAACTGACAAAACTGGTCAGAATTCTCTTAAGATTAATTCCCCCCAATCGCATCCCCTTGTCTAAACTAAAACCAAAAAAGCTCAGAAATAAAGTAGCATAGTTCATCAGGATTCCAAAACCTCTTATCACTTCAGAGTCTCCATTTTGAAAGTCCAGATGAAATATCACATCCACTCTGAACTCCTTAAGAACATTCTGCTCAGTTTTACTTAACAGAGTGAAGCTTTCCTCTTTGGTGGTGGGTGATCATACAGATGCTTCAGGGTTTATATGCCTTTCCACCATTCATTTTCTTAACTTTAATAAGCAATGCAGTTATCAGTACTGTTTATGTACAATGGTGGTGTTAGAAAAAAAAGTGAAAAATCACATAGAAATAAACACATTAAGATCAAATTTATAACCACATAACTCTGGGACACAACTGAAATAGCTAATACAAAAAGCATGTTCTAATTTAACAAATAACTGACATATAATTTTAAAATTCTGAATGTATCTAATGTATGAAATCCAGTAAATTATTTTAAGCATTATACAATCAAAAAGATGCATAAACAATTCAAACTCAACTCTAACCTCATGCAAAGATGAATGTAACTTATAAACACAGGTGCCATATATTAATTTGCTGACCCCTGACATCGAGTGTCTTCTACAGCTGCAAGCCTGGGCATGAAGAATTCCATTCCCAAATGATATTACAGGGGTTTACAAATCTCTCTCTTCCCACCCTCCCCCGCCCTTTATCCCCATCTCAGTTTTTGTAACACACTAGGACAACTTCCTTTTCCTCTTTTCAACCCCCTGCCCCAAGCAGAAATTATGCAGGTGGGAGGGATGGATGCTAACCCAGAGGCCACGGAGTAGCAGCCAAAAGCATGTTTCTTATTCAGAGGGTCAGATATCTAAATATTCACACTTGCTTTCATCAAAATGTTCCAAAAATGTCTGCAGGAAGAATCACAACCTAGCATTGCACAGAGAACTTCACTGCCATAAAACAAAGGAAGTGTTCAAGACCCAGGCCCATACAGCAGGGAAGGGAACAGCTGAGAAGCTATCACTTTCCACGCTATGAAAACATGACCTTTATAGTTGATTAAATCTTGTCCTGTGGCTTACATAATGAATCACCCTGTTAAAAAAAGCAGAATTGTATTACCTTTGTTTTTTGCTAGTGGAGATGGGGGCTGCTCTGTAAACACATCTGGGGAAGGGGATTCTGGGTGGTCAAAGTCTTTTTCCATAGCTTCTATGAGCCCAGTGAGATCTGAATCCTCCGAGCTGTGCCTTCTGCTGCTGGCACATTCGCCATGGGTTGGGCTGAGGAGCGGTAGCTGTGGCAAAGCACTTTCAGTCTGTTGGTCTTGCTGCTGGGGCCCGGATGCTGGGGGTTGCTGGAGGGGCTGCTCTGCCAAAGCTGGTGCCTGCTGCTGCATCGGCTGTTGGTTCTGCCTTGTCCCCTTAGCTCTTTTGCCTGCGGCATGAGTCTGAGCTGTGGCACCTGAATCCAAGGTAAAGGCACCTGCTCTGTTCACAGACTGCACAGAAGCTGCTTGTGCTGAAGTCCGATTAGGTATGCTTGAACTGGTTTTGGATTTGATGTTTTCAACATCAGGTGCATTTCTATTGCTGTGAAGGTGTGCTGTTGCATTGCATTGTTTATGATTCCCTGCACTGGATCGTGAAGTTGAACTGCCTGGTCCATAGATCCCTCTGGATGAACTATGATTAGAATCTGATCCAAGTGCATTCAAGCTGGAAGAACAACAAGTGTTTAAATATACCCTACAACATTTCCATTCTTCCACGTGAAAAAAGAATCACTATGTGCAGAAGAAACCTGGAACTACACTGTTCATGGCGTATAACCAACAAAAATGCCTAGAACTTGTTTGACAAGTCAGTAGGCTTTACCATTTCCTCTTCAATTCCTTGCTGTAGATATGAACATAAACACAGTAAAATGACAGTCAATGTGTATATTGGAGGGAACACTGAAAGGAGATGATATTTTTTTTAACTTAAGACACCAAAGGTAGGAACTTCTGTCCTGCAATTTTTCTGCAGTCTATACCTTTCAAGAACATTAACAGGAAACTTGACAGGGTTTGGGTTTGCTTGGGTTTTTTTCTTCCTTTCTTTTTTTCCAAAAGATGAATATTCGTCACAATCACAAAATCCATCGTTTTATCCAAGCCATCTTTTTATAAGTAACTGGGAGGGTCTTTATTTCATTCACCTGTTCTAAAGAGCAGTATCACCTTCTTACTGGCCTTACGAATTAAAAAATTAAAAAGAGGGAAACATCCCACAAAAGCCCCGAACATATACTTACTTTCCATCAGGTGAAATTCCAACTATTCTCCTGAGATCAAGTGGCCTTCCCATATCAAAGGGAGGGTTTGAGGCCTCAAAGGATAAGCGTCTCCTAAATGGCTCCCAAATTCCTTGAGCTTCTAGATAGGCTGTTCCAATTACCAAGAGAAAGAGTACACTGCAGAGAAGAGAGGCATTTCTCTAAGTATTTCTTAGTTTTGAGCATTTTAAGGTTAATGAATCTAATCACACAAGACAAAAACTGTATCTTGTAATGAAAAGCTGAAAATTTCATCCAAACCACAACTTGGTCTGATAGAAAGATAAAATCCACAAGTCTAGCATGATATACACATCACTGACAGTGAGAACAGAAGCTAGATGCAAGTCTGAAATGCAGTTGCCGAGAGATACAAATAAAATGGCATCCAAATGGTCAGCAGCTCTCACAGCTGGTTGGTGCAATTCCATTTTAAAAGCAGAGACCCTCTGCAGTGAACTACACTGCTACCCAGAGAGGGAAAATTTAAGAGCATGATTTCAAGGAGTTTTACAACTAACTGCATCTGCTGCAATACTGTGTTTAGGAGTTCTCCCACTTATATAACACACTGCAGTGAACTAAATTTTTTGAACGAAGCAATAAAACCACTGCAGAGACCTTCATCATACTGCTGTCGATTTCATCTTCTAACAGGTGGGAGTTTTGGGGGGAGGAGACATAATGATGACGACTAAAGCTTGTCTTGCCTATTGCCCTAGAAAGTTTATGAGAAAAGAATTTTAAATTAGCAACTTCAGTTTCTGTTCTCCCCCGTTTCGACTGCCAGTTTTTCTAAGCCAAATGTATGAAAACCAGCATCAATTCACACAAAAGGATGAGATACCTCTTGCATAATTTTAGATTAAAGAATCTAGTCTGGATATCATCTGTTAAGATTTAACTATCACCAAAAATACAAACAACTCTGGAGACCAAGTCAGCTGTTGATAGCTGGTTAGCAGGGCTTTTTTCCCCTGCCCCAGGGAGTAGCAGGGATTCTAGATGCATAGAACGGCAGAAGGTAGGAAAGATAATTTTCATCCAAGATGTTAAGAAGCAACAGAAAAGTTAAAGAAATAGGGGAATTTTTCAGCCAAGCTTACTCAAAAGAGTAATGCTTGCCTTGGGTGCCATGCCATCAAAAATTGAATTACCTTTGGGATGTAAGGAATAAGGTATAATCTCTTTCATTTGTTCTTTGTAATCCATGGTGCTATTTAAAAGTTTCACAAGACTGATACCAACAGGAACATGACATCTCTATCAACCACCATGGCGCTACACAGGACTTGGGATAGAGTGCACAGGGCTTTCGTGGGCTGGTGAGGGCACACTTCCCCCTCAGCCCCACAGCACTCCCCTCACAGTATCAATGCTGGGCTCCACAGAGGTTCTATGGAGGATCTGGAGCAAAAGGTCACCTTGAGGGCTTCTCCTCCTTTGCCACTCTCTGGGTAAGGACTCTACTCCCTCTACATAAGGCAACTTTGGTGTTTTGCTAAATGAATACCAGCTTTGAAATAAAACAAATCTTGTTTTGTGGTCTTTTCAACTGCACTTTCTGGTTCTGGGGTGGTGGTGGTGGGAGCAGTGGTAGTTTGGGTTTTTTGCTATTTTAAAAAAATGTTATTAAATAAAATATAACTAACCTAAAGTGTTCATCTCATTTAAATTACAAAACAAATTACTGTGAGGAACACCACACAGTGGGGAGTACATGGTCTAGACACCCAAGAATGAGCTTGGTACATCCCTCTTTCCCCTCATGGTTTTATCCTGGAGCACACATGCCTAGTTGGCAAGTTCTTCACAACAAGTACCAGCTCCTTTGTTGTGTTTGTACATACCCTATCAAGTTGGACTTCAAAATTTGGAGCCACAAATATGGTAACAATCCAAACCCACAATGATTCAGGGAAGGCAACAATAAACACCACCTTATCATATTAAAAACATGAACTAGACAAACTCCTAGAGTTGTTCATTCCTAGAAATTCAGGACAGCTTTGCAGCAATATGGAAGTATTGTTTTAGTGGCAACCAGCAAACCCCTACATGATGGCAGTAGTAGTAGTTGGAGGCTGGCTGTGCACAGGATCCTTGGAATATTATGAAATGGTCACTTTAGGACTGTTCTGTAGTTTGCTGCTAAGAAGGATGTTTTGTACTTGTAGGAAAAAGACATAGTGACGGAAAGGATTAGTATTCTGGATTCTTTTGTAAAGTCTAATTAATAAATACAGTACATTTAAAATTATCCATGCAAACTACACTTATGAGCTGACAAGCATTATTCACTGCCAATAAACTACAGAGAAACTAAGCTTATAAATTTTTAACAAATATACAGAAGTCAACCACTTAAGTACTTAGCATTTTCCTAAGTAAGCAGTGTTAGGAAAACATTTCCCAAGTAACAGAAATTTTCCTGTTACTTTGGAAAATGTGGTTTCCTAAGTAACACTGCATTACTTAGGGAAGTGATGAAGAGTCAAAAAGAAAATGAAGCTGGCTGCAACTTTATCTTCTCTATTTCTCTTATCAAGCCCTAGAAGGAAAGGCAGCCTAACCAAACATTTATGTAATATAGTACAGCAAAACAGAAGAGCTAATACCTTAATATGAAAAAAAAATGCAGGAATATTACATATCTGCAATAACACTTTGGATTTGCAACACACAGAAAGACCACTTTTTTGTCACGGGCATCTACAGCAGCAATCCATCTCACACTAAGACAGAAGCTTAACACTAATGAAAAAGGAAACCAGCATTTGTTGTTACTGATAAGTAACAAGTTATAAGTTTCTATGCTAGGGTTTTCTCTGGATAAAGGCAGTGGGGAAAGTGTCTCATCAAGAGGTGAGCCAGGACACATTGTTTATAACCTCAGATTTCAAATAAATAAAGATAAGGAGAGGTTAGACTATGAAAACACAGTGGAATTTTCAACTCACATTTCAACCAGTCATAGCTAACACAAGACTGTTTTCTGAGAAAAAAGTGCATTAATATGCTACTGCAAACCTCTGAGTGTGCAGTGTTGCCAACAATGCCCTTCAGGTTCTCAGAAATCCCATTATTAGTATCACCAGTTGTCTGTTACATATAAGTGGCAGCAAAGTTAAATTCATCCAAGGCATCTGCTAAGCTCATTACAGTCACTGCCTCATATCTCTCTAAAGCACAATACTCCAGAAAGATGCTTAAATTTCTACGGGAACTCATGGTTAGCCGTGCTTTAATACCTAATTGGATTCAAGTTTGGCTTAATTATTTATCAAAACCCTACACATTACCAGGGTTAGAGGAGTGTGTATCTCACTTAAGCAAATAGGCCTAAGCAAGAAGTGTATTATTTTGTCCTCATTTTGAGCAGAAAGTCAGTACTCCTCAGCCTTAAACTGTTCACAATCTACAGAAGCGTTTAGCAATTTGGCCTCCTCACACTATTTTCTTTTACACAATTTATAGCATGTACTATATATATATATATACACACACTTCTCTGTAACCTGTATTCAAGCAGTGGTAGTTCATGCACATACACTGATAAGAACAAACATATACACACTACCTCATTATTCCTGAGATGATTATGTATAGTGCCAATTCCCAGTTGGGCCTGGGTAGTGCTTCTGCACATGTTGCTAACATGTGATATGGAAGGGATGCATTCAAGACAAATATGAATTCAGAGCCTCCTGCAGTGATGAATTTTAATTCACGTATGACTCTGGAAGCAGTGAAATCAGGTGTAAACCTGAAAACAAAGTAAAGCATGTTTGAACTTTTCATATAAACAGCATGAAAGTTTGAGGTAATTTATATCATTCATAAATTAAAATAATAGAAAGAAAAAACCCAAACTTCACCAATTACTGCCATGCCTGGCAGCCCAGTCAAGCACTTATAACAAAGAACCCTAGTAGTCTGACTAATAATCATCCACGCAATTACCCTAAAAATAGTTATGAGTATCTTTCAAATACCTGAAGTATTGAAGATGTGTTTGACCAAGTGCATAACCACCTATGCTCAACATATCTGACACACCATATGAAGATATATTATAATCACTTGTCATATCTAGCTGTCAAGTAAGCACGACGCAGCGGCTTGTTCACTCCTCCCCAGTGAGGAGTGGGGGAGACAATCAGAGGAAAAAGGTTAAGAAATACTTGTGGGTTAAGATAAGAACAGATTACAGATTAATGATGGAAATAAAATAAAATACTAATACTATTGAATTGTAATGAAAAGGAAAACAACAAAAGCAAAACCCCAGAAAAACAAGTGATGCAATGGCTCACCACCGCCTGACTGATGCCCAGCCAGTTCCCAAGCAGCAATTGCATCCCTCAGGCAACTCCCTCAGCTTATATACTGAGCATGATGTTTTTTGGCCCCTTTGCATCAGCTGTCCTGGCCATGCTCCCTCCCAGCTTATGTACCTGCTCACTTGCAGAGCACGGGAAACTGAAAAATCCTTGACTTGGGATAAGCACTACTTAGCAACAACTAAAACATCAGTATCTTCTCAACATTATTCTTATACTAAATCCAAAACAGCACTGCACCAGCTACTCAGAAGAAAATAAACTCTGTCCCAGCCGTCTTTTTAGTTTCTGTTAAAAGAAAGCTATGAATGCAGTAAAAAATTAACAGCAGCTATAAGTAAGCAATGGAATCAACCATTATATGAGCTATAAAGTTTTTAAACACTTCACCTTTAAGTCACAACTGCATGCCTTTTCAAAGACCACCACCATGTTCCTGTCTCCCCACAAACTAAGATTGTTGCAGAAATGCTACTGAAGTTTCACTGCCTGCAATATCTCGCACGTCCTCTTGCGGAACAGAAGCATCTTCTGAACTTTTTAGATACCATATTCTGAATAGTTAAATTTAAATCCAAGAAGTGTTAAAAGATTAGGTTTTGGTGGAGATAATTTTTACAATAAAAATTGTCAGAATTAAACCACCATTATCAATAAGGCAACAGACAAAATATTCAAGACTAAAATACTGTGCATTATGATAATAACCCTTAGACTAAAGGCTTTTTTTCTACACACTGCAATGCACCAAAATCATACGTAAATCTAGATCTGATGTTCATTCACAACCCAAATGAAGGAAATGTAGAAAAAAACTATATAGTAACACCATTCTAACTCAGTTAGTTATACTTAACAGATAATAACAAAAGTAATACTGAAACTTTTATTTAAAAATCAGATAGTGTTTGCAAGGAGAGAGAAAAACTTAATCGTTTAAGTTGTATTAAAAAAAACCCTGAACACTCAAAGATTCAGTAAAAAACCTCAGAATTTAACCAAGAGTTTTCCTCTGAAACAGAATTAGGTATATTGAATTCCTAATGTAAGACTCCATTTAGATGTAAGAAAAAACACTTACAATATGACAATGTCTTTAGAGGCATTGGCACCTAGTGCAAACTCTTGACAGTTAACTACTTTAAATCCATATCCTTCACATGTATAGCCACTGATTTCCATAGTTTTCACATAAATCTGCAGCTGTCCTGTATTTTCCACTTTAAACGTTCTTCTCAGTGTGAAATTCGGTTCTTTGTATTTCATTTCTAGAAACAAAGAGCAGAAGGTAATTAGTGTTGTGCCAAACAGATATCCTTCACTATATTCATATTCTATGGCAGAAGAAAGTTCTGTCGTAGCAGGAAAGGTGACTAGTGAGGCCCATGGAAATCTTCACGTAACCTGCAGGAACAGATCTCCGCAGCCAGATTCTAATCACTGCCAAGGCAGGGCACTTGTACAGTTTCCCAGCCCTCTAACTCATCAGGGAAAAAACACCAACTCCCAAACCTCTGATATCACTGCTGCCTCACAAAAAATAATCTAAACTGTGACATTCTTTAATATAATGCTTAGTATTGTGGTATCCTGTGAAAAGTCCCAGAATGAGGAGAATTAGAATTTTTTTGTGTGTCTTAAAAATAAAAACCATGCCTGAGCTACACACCTTACTAGCAAAAAAAATTCCCTAAACCACAACATTAAAAAAAACTAAGCTTTACTTGAAGTTTCTTAATCCCTCAAAAAAAGCAGAATAATCTCAGATAATAATTAACATGACGCCTTACAAATATGTCTGTAAATCTGCAAAGTAATAAAACAGATTTTAATACCAGATAAAGCTAAACCTCTTTTACTAGTTCCTTTGGTAATACAGGTACTCTTAGCTCTCCTCCCAGAAGCAAGTCTGGGCCATAGAACAGAAAACCTCAGACCCCAGAACAGAATGTGTCTGGGATTTAATTTTCATTGAGGAACATACCCTGTCTTTTTGCATGGTGTCTATGTGTATACTGATTCTGAAGGTGTGAGGGAAAAAAAAAAAAAAAAAGCAAACCTCAAAACAGAAAGTTGCATCTGTGATCCAATTTGACTTAAATTTAGGAATTACAGATTTTCCTAGTAGATGTACTAGGATTGTCATGTCCTCTGTCTTGAATTTAGTGGGTAAAGAGCTTTTGATTATCTTTCCTAATTTTCACATTAAAATGAAAAAGGTATAATATTTAATTTTCTGCCAGAATGAAGAAGCAATTTTAATGTACATAAAGGAATTAAATTTCTGGGGCACTAGAACAAAGGAAAAAATATTTCCACACATTTCAACTTGTGCATGTAAAATATACTCACTTTCTGAGCAGTCTTTTAATAATGCTTCTGTGATTTTAAAGCGTAAAGAACTTCCTAGACCAGGAGGTTTGCCTGCAACCTTCAAGCTCTCAGTCGTTCCTTGGCCTTGTACCATTATGGCATCTATTACAGTCAAATTATTTCTGTGTACAAAAAAAGGGGGAAACATTCTTTAAAGGATTATGCAGTCTATTGCTTCTGCAAGCTTCTCTACAGACTATGAAGTTCTATCCCAAATCTGGATGACAGAAATATAAACAGTTCCACAAATAATTCCCCACAATATGGAAGTAAATACTGGGGGTCTCAAACATGGTATTTGCAAGATGAAAACCTGAGAAATCACAACACAGCTTACAAATAAAAACTCCAGTGAGGTGCTAGTTAAAGTTTATATTTCATCATCATATTAATGTATCATACCCGATACAAAACTGAAATAGTTATTCAGAGCTCTTTAGCAGAAAGATTGAGCTTGCATTGCAGCTTGATGTTGCAAATGGAATCTGTAATCCCTACTTTCAAGATAGTGTAGTACATATTTAAGAATTCAAGTCTCCCAGTATAACAATGGATTATATATTTATATTTGACCTTATATATAAATAAAAAAAATTAGAAAAACTCACACTCATTTCAGAAATATCTATCATACCTGATAACAATTAACGATGAAACAGTTTTATTAAGAACTGGAGTGAACTTTACTTTGACAGACTTTCTCTCACCAGGTTTTAATATTAGGCTTAAAACTGAATGACGAGCCAGGCCCTTTGTAAGTCCTATAGTACTCTGCAGCGGCTGGACCTTAAGAGAGTGGGGAAAACAAAGTAACACTTTTAAAAGTAGAAATTTTTTACATATATTTGACAGAAATTATATTATTTTATCTATAAAATTGGCCTTGTCATAAAGAAGTGTACTACCCAATGACATATACTGTTTTATTTTAACCAGAAACTCTGATAGCACAAGATTTGCCCTACTTATTAGTAAACAATCTGTGTTTAAGAAGCAGAACACAGCAAGACAGAACAGAGCTAAACTACACACATGTAGATTCATAAAGCTCTAGTAGAAGAAAGAGTTCAGAAATTTTTTAAATGTATATTTTAAATACCACATTAGCATTAAGCCGTTATGTAACATTTTCTACCTTCAAAATGTTCCATTGTTAAAACATTTTTAGAATATTGCTTTTCCTCAGTAAAGGAAAAAAGGGAAAAACTTAAAAACTTAAAATAGAAGAACTATTGAAGAAAGTGTATTTTGCCAAGTTTGCCTTTAGATACTGTACAAGCATCAAGTTGCTAATCTAAAACTAATTTCAAATGGAGGGGGAAAGGCATATATATTGGATAAAAAAAAAGAAGTGTTCAGGATGTGGCATGCTCTATATGAAAAAGCACATGAAGTTTTCCAGTGCTTTGTTCTTTATTTTAAATGATTTGAGTTTTGTGGACAATTCAACACTTTACTGATTTTAGAACTACCAAACATTATACCAAATAAAACAATCGTGTATCAGTAACAGAATGATTAAATGCAGTTCTCCTGTAACTTCCGGAATCCTGTTATAAGCATACCGAAAAAGTAACATTTTAACTGTTACATTTGAAGTAATACTACTTTTCCTAATTCCCTGAAAATAACCAACAGAAGCATCACATTTTTCACACACACTAATACCTAAACTTGAAGACATGTATGACTGAAATCTTATTAAAATATTGAAATTTAAAAATCTAAACAATGTACTGAAATACTTACAGAGTTTCTGAAGACCTGGAACTCCAGAGTCCTCAGATTGAAATTAGTTGGCTTACTCAAATTAAACCTGCAACAGGCATGCAATTATTTTTTCACAGATCAGGGAAGATAACAACATACTTGCACTTAAGGATTTTAACACAGATCAAGAACTGATGGTAGGACTAAAACAATATGCAGCTGAAAAGATCATTCAACTTTTCTTACTACCCCCCTTCATACTTCAAGTTAAGGAAGAAATGCAACCACCATTTTAGGTCAGCAAAAAATACAGATGTGCGTTCAATGGCACAGACTCGATTCAGTTCTCAACTGAGCTAATGATTCAAGTTCTGGAAGTGGCCAAAACTGTAACTGCCAACACAGCTGACAGATACTGCATGCATTTTTTTGTAAAATGCATTTTGTTGTAGAGTGACAATGGCCTAAGTACTCTAAAACAATACTTACCGTTCTAACAGTTTATCAGCAAAGGGGGATGGGTGAGAATACAGAGCCACAGGAAGGAACTGAACATACACAGGAACGTCAGCTGGATTTTCTAGAAAAATTTCTTCTTCCTGTTCAGAAACACAATTTTGGTAAAGTTTATGTTGGGGTTAATGTAATTGGAAACAGCTATTAAAAATGCAGTCCCTACAAAATGGTACTATCAGCAAAATAACTTACTGAGGAACTGTTTGTATTGGTAAGAGGGAAGCTTAGATGGCGTGGTGAACTAAGTATGGAAGGCCAGGCCATTTCTGCTGTAATTTTCAACCGGACATCCTTCTGAAGATCTGTGTCTACTTCAAATACAGCATTCAGTCTGGAGAAACAGTTATAGATCTTACTTTATAAAAGTAAAATCGGAAAATCCAACCGGACATCCTTCTGAAGATCTGTGTCTACTTCAAATACAGCATTCAGTCTGGAGAAACAGTTATATAGATCTTACTTTATAAAAGTAAAATTGGAAAATCCTGGAAAAAGCAGAGTGCCTAAAAGCACCCTTAAAATAACATTAGTTTGAGAAATAGCATGGTACATTATATTTATATACAATTGAAAAAGCCCATTGAGCTCTGCCCATATATACTGCTATGAAAAAACACAACAGAAACCACCAAAACATGCTATACGAGACCAACTCAAAGATTCTAAAGATGTTCTCTGTTTAAGTATTGTTGTTAAGATCCAAATATTCCAAGTTCTGTTATGGCCTATTTATGGATAAAGGTGAGCAGAAAATGTGGTAAGACTTAGGCGCTTCATCACAAATCTTTCAGTATTTGCATTTCTCTTAAAACACTGCTCTCTGGACAGTGAGACATAAATTCTATGTTTCATTAGGAAGTACCTAGCTCTTACTATTACAGAAACAAATTTTGAGAATATATCTGCGATTCAGATCAGCAAGAAAAATAAGCCAAGATATATTTGATGATTTGTAAAAGTACAAAAGGTAGAAAGGAAAAATATCAGTTCTGCTATAGTCTGTTTCCAATACAACATCCAGATATCCATTATCCAGAAAATGTACTATGCCTGCACCTCTGCAATGTACAGTAAATCTGTACAGGTACTCTAGCTGCAACGCATACGTGGAGTATATGCCTATACTCCTGTCTAACAAATCTAACACAAATCTGAACTAGTCACACTTGATGTCAGCCACTATTTCCATCAGCGAAGGAAGTTCTTTGCTATTAACCAACCTCTGCAACAGACTTGATTCCTGTTGTCCTACAAGCTCTCCACCACCAGCTAAAACAAGACTAACAGTATTGAGTTCTCCAGTCAGTGAAACAGATGAAATGCTAGGCTTCAAACCTAGAAAAGTATTTTGGAGAAACTCCAAATGCCCAAGTCAGAAACCCTCTGTATTCAGAAGGAGTTGTTTCTCCTTTGCTGAATGCTACCTTGGATAGCTGGTTAATTTGAACTCTCTTTAAAAGCATTACATATTGTAGATTATATACTGTATTCAGTATTAAAGCACCGTATATTCTAGCTATAACTGCTACTTATTCAGAATTAGTTTTTAATAGAATTTTCGTTTACTGTCCTCTTACTGTAGGTGATAGGACATTCTTGAAAGTTACCAGTGTGACTATATAGAGGATTCTGTTTAGATCAAATTTGTTCAGGAGTTATTAATATACCGGCATTATAACAAAAAAGTGATAAAGGAGGTATGCTTTTGTTACTCTGTTTAGCTACATATGTCATTTTTTTTTTCTGCAAATATGCACACCTTTTTTGAAATGGTAGTCTGGATGCTATCATCACAAAAGACACATGCACTTGCTGTTAATGCTAACATGTCTCTTGGAGATTAAATCACTTTATGTAGGAGAAGGCAGATGTCTGAAGGTATGTAGCAGCCTACAGAGTTTGACTTTTTCTAAAAATTAAATAGCAATCATTAATCACCTTCTATTTAGCAAATCTCATGGAGAAATATGAGACAATTTGATAATTCACTGAAATGCAATAATCTCAGAATAGTAGCAACAGAAAACCTTATAAAATTTTAGAGGGATATTGAGGTTACTACTTTAAAACAGATAAAGCAAGGATACTGCACAAATATTATAACCTGTTTTAGGAAATTCTTGCAGAGGAGAGACTGCCTTGCTGA
Source organism: Pterocles gutturalis (assembly GCF_000699245.1). NCBI lineage: Eukaryota > Metazoa > Chordata > Aves > Pterocliformes > Pteroclidae > Pterocles > Pterocles gutturalis. The sequence continues at coordinate 55,104 of NW_010097709.1, read as the reverse complement.
TCCCATCTTCTCAAGAACTGCAGCATGCTCCAGTGAATAGTAACTTTCAGCGCTGTGCTTAGCTTAAGGAAATTATTACTGCTTTTTAACCTTTAAAATGTTCTCTTTAAAGGTTTTGCAGAGATGGCCAAGTTACTCCTTCTTGGCCCCCTCTAAAAGAGCACTGCAATATTAAGAAATCCTGTATTTTATAAGAGCACACATAACACAGGATTATCCAGTGACTTAAGGCCTGAGAAAGCAACAGGGATAAAATACTTACCTATGGCTTGAGTTCTTTTTTATTTCCCTCCATTCTTTGAATAAGTTTTCATGCAAATCCCAGTCAGAATCCCAGGCATCTTCTTGCATTACTATGCTGTGCTGAACTTTAGATTCCGCTTTAAGAAATAACATGTTTTTTAAACTAATGTAAAATAATTGCTTAAGGAGAAAACTTTTTTTTTTTTAAAAAGATTTTCATGATAAAGTTTAAGTTACTTACATTTAGATAGAAAAGGCAATCCTACATAACAATGATCTCCACATTGTAAACCAGGATCAAAATAAATATTTGCAATCTGCAAAACAGATAAAAGTATATCAATTAATAAACTGCACAGTAAATTTAATGACCAAGGAAAAGAGAAAGAAGATTTCTGACAACCACAAAAACTTACCATAAGCTATATATAACAGAGAACTTGTAAACATATAGAAATAAGGCACAAACAAACCTTTGATTTTTTTCCTGGCTCTAAATCTTCTTTATTACTTCTTAGCCTCTTATAATAAAACCTGACATCTTCTGATAGGGAGCGTATGTGTTGTATTTTCACTTTCTGAGAAAAGGAGTTCATGATGTTCAGGCTCTGGTGAACTACTTTCCCCTAAAGAAAAGAAAGGATGAAAAAAGTCTGCAAGATATTAATTTTCCCAGCATATGTATTTATTTATGCAGGCTGGCAAAGACCACAGTAAAGCTGAAATGTTAAATTGAGATTTTTAACAATGCTATCTTAAAAAAATGCCACTTGTAACACTTCAAGGTAAATTTCTGTGAAGTTGTATTCTTTCCTCCACCTGCTTCCACAGTTCATCCCTCTTTCAAAAATAAGTACACCTTAAGTGTCTTGAAGAGCTAGGACAACAGTTCTGCTTAATCAAATCATGTTAAAAAAGTACCAGAAGAGGAAAGGCAAGAGAAAACTTCAGTTTTTTGAACCTCCTATTACAAAAGGGAAACAAGCTTCTTCTAAGATATCTAGTACACAGCTGCTAGTAATTAGAAATAACCTGTAAGAAACAGTAAAGCTGCATATTCCGAATACTACAGGTGACAGAAGGTATTTAAAAACATAGGTACAATCTTCCTTCCCATTCCCAATGAAATTAAGACACCAGGCACTAAAATTACACCATGTAAAAAGAAAACAGTGCAGGCTTTTTCCCCACACCTTTATACCCTGCCTCTTCTTCTGAGCCAAACTTTTTTTTTTTTTTTAACCTTTTAAGCACAGAACATGTAGTTTAATTGTTTGTCACAAACAGAATAATTAAAGTTCTCAAGTTCTCCCCTTGCCCTCACTCGTAACTCAATGATTCTGTGGCCGTGTTTTTCACCTTATCTCAAAACCCAACCCTGACAAGCACAGAGTAAACAAAACACACGCACACAGAAACACAACTCAGGAGCGGTGACAAGATTTCAGATTTATATAAAATAAATTAATAAAAGCAAATTTAAATACCCAATACTATCTTCTAATGAACATGACTAGAGTTTTTCATGCTCCCCGTAAATCAATATTTTCAGCTTTTTACAAATTTCTCTAAGGTAAGGACTGAAGTGGAACGATGGGAGAGATGCACTTTTGCAGGCTCAAAATTTGACTGTCGCCTCAGGAAATAGTCATATACTGTAACAGTCTCAATAGGAGCAACTGCAGAGGGAAAAAAACTAGAAGAATAGATCTCTAAACAGTATAGTCCTGAATAGGAGGTATGTCTGAGCTTCATCTATGGAAACCTATGAGTAATAAACTGTCATTAATTGGGCAAGATAAAGGTTTGTTAAACTCTGTAGAACAAATGAACAGTATTTTACTAAGACCATTATGCAGCATTTCAAAATGAAACAACAGTTAAGGGAAGATGACTTTACTCATCAGCAATAAGAAAAACAGAACAATACTATTTAGCATGCAGGCCTTCAGAGATGAGCTTTGATCAGGGAAGAGTTAAGAGGTGGCACTGTGAGCTAAAAATGCCATTATGAAGCAGAAGTCAACACAGCTGAGATCTGTTTAATTTGAGACACTGATCTTTAAAAGGCCTGTATACACTGTTAGTGCATTGCCAGCAAACTTCTCCAGAATACCAGAAATCAGACTTAGGTGCAAATACATTAAAATTATAAACAGAGACACACAGCACTAGGAACCCTGCAGCTGTAGAAGAATTACATCCTAGGTATGAACTGAAAAGCAAGTGCTACTAAAATTGTAGCACCTAGTTATTCCTGGATGTTATAGCTGTCAAATTTCTCTACCAAACACTGAAAAAAGAAGAACTAATGCTATTTTAGGCTTATTTTCAAAAGAAATGGAGGCATTACAGAACAACTAGATGCAGGAGTATCATGAATTCAGTGATCACAAGTTTAGTTTGAAATGAATCCAAGAAAAAGGAAAAGTCAGTCTGTTGTCAGTGATCTCAAATATCAAAAGAGCTAAGTGATCAACTAACAGAGGTAGTAGGTGAAGCTGACTGCTCTGAAAAGCTTGGGACTTGAACACAGAAAACAGTCTAGAATCTTGTCAAAGGCAATAATTATATCTGAATCCGTACTCCCCCAAAAAACACAGGATCCCAAAGGTCCCCTGAATGAATAATTATGTGAAAAAATTACTAGAAAGAACATGAAGCCAATAAAAATCACAGCAGTCTGGGGATGAGAAACAATGATGAGAGCAAGGAAGCTATGACTTTGAGGCTGAGAAACACAGGTGTTACAAGAAGTAGTACTGCCAGAACAAAACAAAAGCAAACAAACAAAGAAATATCAAGGTGACCAAGACCTTGGGCTTATAATAAGATACATCAAGAAGCTCTTTAGCCATAAAAAAATAAAATAAACAAAATAAAGAGAGATTTTTAAAATTACTTCTTTATGGCCCAAAACGGAACAAAATATTTTAATATGGCATTCAGGAGGGACAATGAGCTTGCCAGGAATTAGCATATATAAATTAGGATGCAGAATACAGAAATCACTTCATCTTTGATGAAAGAAAAGGAAATGGACCTTTAGTTATTTCAGTTTATCAAAGGCTTATGGAGCAGTTCACAGATGAAGTAACAGATACAGTAGTCAGCGTAATAAATATCCCTATAATGGTGAGGCCATACAGTCAAATAGGAAACAGATCCTAAAAATAAAAGATAACAAGTGATCTGTGCAACTGTAGGCATGACCGTTTGACCTCAAGAGTAGCAAAAGACTTCAGAACAATTTGTGAAGTAGGAGATCAGAAGGGAGATGGAATGGATAATGGGGCAAATGTAGCAATGATTTACTGAAAGTCCTGCTGACCGACCTATCTTCCTCCAATGAGATCTATTGCATTACATTTAAAAAAAAAATATAATTTGTCTACTAGGCATGAGGTAAAGCATTTGATAAAGTGCCAGTGAAAAATTGCTATTTAGGAATACAAAAATTGTAAGATAAGCAGGAGATACTAAGGAGCTATCAGAAAAGGAGTTGAGAACAGGCAGTGCTCTATGACAGATTAAGACTACGTAGGACAGACAAAGAAACAAAAAAACATTTCCACCAACATGTGTGGAGTTAATTTTATTCTTTTAGATGATTTCCATCTCTATCCCTTCTGCTACCTTTTTTCCCCAGTTTTCAATCTCCATCCCTATGATTTTCCATCATATTACATTCCCCACTCATCAGAAAGTCACATGAAGTTCGGACTTCAGTGAAATATCAATTGCAAAGTCAATATGCCTTGACTGCCCATGCTTCTATAGTTATGCTTCATGCCAAGTGAGAAGAAAGTATCATCGGTGCTCAAGTCTGTAGCCCTGAGCAAAGAAGCTGCTTTCAGCACTCACTGAATAAACACTACTGCAGGAGCAGGGATGAAAACAGCCATTACATACTTTTGCAGAGAGCTGTAGACCCACACAGTCTTCTTGCTTTTCTAGTCATGTACACCACCACGTACCCTTGAGAAGATCTACTTTCAGTGTGGAAACAATACAACGATGCTTCCACAAAGCTCAAGGACTTCTTACACTGAAACAACAGTTCATTAGATGACTTTCTTGTCTTTGGCATTATGCTTTAGGAATTTGAAAAATGCATTTGTGCAATTTCATCTCTCTTACTCTTGGTGCTAATGCACATGGATTGGTAATCACCATGAGTTAGAATGATGCTACAACGAATTAGGTTTGAGTTCATATCAGTATTCCAAGATCCCATTCAAGCGGGCAGTAGAGGAGATGTAAGGATAACTCATGCTTGGGGCATGCAGGTGGAAAAAAACCCCAAAATGGAGACAAACTGAATCATAACAATTTCTCCAGCAATTTGACATGCAACAATTCAACAGCAGTTTCTCTTAAAAAAGACAGACAAACAGAAGCCACAGCAAGAAAATTTTGCTACATCCCAATTCTCTTACTGGAAAAGAAGGTGGAAGAAAAACATGTTTTGGGGAGCAGGTCAGCGAGCCCACAGCAATCACTGCTTTCACTGGTATAGTTAAAATCTGGAAAAAAAAAGTATAAGAAAAGTTTAGAAAATTACTTAAATTTCAGCCTTTAAATGTCTCTTCCACTTTTAAATTGCACAGAATAACAAAACCCTGAAATTCTATAGTTAAAGAAGTCTAGGTTTATACACACATTTAAAACACGGAGACATGAATTAAGATTTCAACAAATCATCATATTCAGAACAGTCACTCTATATCGTCAGGAAGTACACCTTTGCTCAGTCATACTCAGCACCATTCCACATGGAACACAAAAGCTCAATTAAAATATAAGCTCTCTAATGGTGTTTTGTATAGGTCTTACTTGAACAGGGCTTACTTTGTTGGAAAACAGCAACATAACATCTTTAAAGTAAATGAGCATGAGGGAAGAGGATATACCAAGCTTCATGCTCATGAGGTTATGGTAAAACATCAAGATAGGTGTAGACTTAGAAAAAGTGCAGAAGAGATGGTAATGAGATCCTCTCTGTGTATTATTAAAGCCACCAATACAAGCAGACTAACTTGAAACTACAAGCAATAAAATAAAACACTTCAGATTCTGTAACTGAAGGGTCACATACATGTGTAGACACATTAAAAAGGTTTAAAATCTCAGATAACTGTCAGAAATTAGGAATTTCCCATTTTCTGTAGCTTCATCAGAACCACACAATAAGGTATATAATTTCCTGACTTCATAAGTACAGCATGTCCCTTTTCATTTCTGCGTGTATCACAGAAAGGTAACAAATACAGAACCCATTATGTATTAGAATCTCACTCTTCTGTGAAATCACTTATTAACAAGAAAGGCATATGATGTTAAGAATTAACTGGTTGTTCTTCTCTCCCTTACTAATCTAAGAACTCTGTAAGAATCATAGAGCACTAAGAACTCTGTTTCATCAACTGTCAGCACATTGCAATTTCTCTACATCAACTTTCACATAAGGTTTTGACAAAAAGAGCTCTGAAATTATAGCTCAATTTCAGTAACTGATAATGTACTAAAAAGCAAATCGTCAGAATGCGTTATGCCAAAGATCCATGCGTTGATGCTTCAAGGATGTGTCAAGGCATTGAAGAACCCATACCTCAAAGCATTAGGTCAGATTTAAATGGATATTTCTGAAAACCAGATGAAAATCATAATGAAAGTCGCTCTTCATTCCTTCAGAGAAGGAACAGCATAAGTAGCATTACTATTGTTTGACAGAGGGTTAACTTGCAGAGATAACTTGACCTCCAGAGGTCCCTTCCCACCTCAACTTCTCCCTTATATTGCTATCTGTCTACTAATAAAACTCTTAAAACTTCATGCTTAAAATTGAACATATCTGGGCAACACACATAAATATACAATAAGTATACCTCATAATCTGTCGTGATTTGTACAGCTCCATCATGAATTCCTTCAAGTTCTTTCGCTATTAGTTTTACTCTAAACACAGCATAATAACCTGATGCTAGTATGACCTGTAAACGGTAGAAACAGTCATCAGTCATATTCCATTAAATGGAAAGAAATTTCACTAAAAAAAATAATAACACCGTCTTATCGCTTTAAACTCAATCAAAATCCATTTGAAACAACTGTCAGAGGTAAAAAGAAAAATTCAAACACAGAAATTACTAAAGCAAAAATTATTCCCTCTCTGAGGTGATAAACTCCACCCTCCCCAAATAAATGATGAACATAATCAGGGTGTGGAGGTAACTGTTTCTGAAGTTTCCCCTTTCAAAATCTAACCAATCTGAACATAACACTGCTTCTTAAAATAAGATTTTAAAATTTTATATGCTTTATCATACCCAAATTCAGACAAAAATTAAGAATTCCTACCCTCCCGCCCCCCTGCTAAAATGAAACTGTAAGAAGTTGCATAGATTTGTCTCTTTTTTTCACCTCCTAAATCTAGCTTCAAGCAATGGATTCAAAGGATTACTTACTGAAGACTGATCGGATGCACTAGCATGTTGTAGCTCATGGTGGTTTGCAATTATTGTCGTTCTGTTTCCCTTTTCAGTTGTTAGAAGTTCTATGGCCAAACCATCCCCTATAATATGCCAACTTTTTATAGCCAGCTTAAAAAGAACAAAAAGGTACAGTTTTCAGTAACAATGCTGATATACATTTTTTAAAAGGCAAACTAAAAATAAATCCATCCTTACCTCTATGGGATTGCTGTTGATGACTGCAAATAAAATGCTGGTAGCTTCTGTTGCACTCAATATGCCAAAATCTATAAATTGTTCCTCAGTTTTTGGAGGCAGTACAAAGTACTAGAAAGATTGATAAAGGCATTTTACCATAAGTTAAATATCAAACATGCTCAAACTCTAATCTCATTAACAAATACATTAATAAGTCTAATACAGCAGTACCATTACAATGTCAAAATTCTATACATTTTCTATGCAAAACTAAAGGGAACAAAAAATAATTTTTCAGCCGTAACCAAAGCTGATTAAGGAAAGAACTGGGAAAACAATTTTAAAATTAAAAAGCCATCCTCTCATAGAAGTAGAAAAAAAGAGTTAAAAACACTCCTATGCACTCTGCCTTTAGTTAGACTAAAGTAGCTAAAAAAAAGGAAAATACTTACATCTAAAAATCCTGTGTATGCTCGGACAGGTAGGTGAAATTTAGAAGCATTGGTGATAAGTAAAATATTGTTATCTATATGAACAGTTGATGTGGAAGGCATAAAATGAAGTGTAAAAATATATCTGGATTCATTAGGTGGAATTAAGACTGGTTTGCTGAAGTTCTGGACCTAGATCAGTGAACAACAAGGATCAATGTTACAATTTATTGAAGTGCAGCACATTTAAACATTTACTATTATTTTAAAACATTCACTGAAATGGGGCTCACTTTAAACATTGGTTTTGCTTCTTCTGGTAACAGAACATCATGTATAAGGACTGCAAAGCTGAATGTGTTTGTCAGATAGATCGGTCTTTCCACGGAATCAGCAGCACTGTCACTGAGTGTGGCAGCATGATCAAATCCTAAATATCTATTCAAAGAAAACAGTATGAGAAAAATTAAGACTTTCCTGAAACATTAAGTGTTTTTCTTACGCAAAAGACTAGAATTCATTCAATCCAACAGCAAAAAAGATACATACCCCACCACATGCTGAAACAATATCATTAGCACTACAGGGGCATTGATAATTAAGTAATTCACACAAGATAAGAAAATACGTGAATCAGCATATTAGGAGGACTAAAAGGAAGTGTCGAAGTATTAAGACAGTTTGCAAATCACGCATATTCCTAATCAACCAAATCAGGAGTATACAGCACAAAAGTTCTGAGAGGTAACATTTAGTTTGGTTGCCTTTAAAATATTCTGTCAGTTCTGTTGATAAAGTAGCACCTCATTACAACAATAATAATAAAGTCAACTTAGCCACACTTTGTAAATATATAAAAAAAGTATAAGGAGGTACTGACAGTTCTTCCAAAATTTTGCTTAAAACAAAAAATATTTTCTCTACTATTACTTCATATAGTGACAGAACAGAAAATGCAAAACTGGAAAAAATTCCAGTACTGCATTTTTAAAATGTCTCATCTGCAGCCTTCAACTGAAAAATGACTCACTAAGGTCACTTTGAACCAAAGCCTTGAAACCAGCTTATGCATTACTACGACTAACTCATCTATGAGTATTAAAACAGAAAAGTTCAAACAAGTGATTGTAGTTCTAAATGAGCTCCATATTCAGAAAACTTCTGTATCACCTCTTTATACCCCCTCTCCCCCTGATAAATTCCCTGCTACACAGCTAATTTACAGCATTTAGTTTTTGAACTATGTTCAATTGCTGTAAGCTTACCCATCCAACACTTCTGCTTGATATGGTATTTCAAGTTTGGAGTAGCTCTTCTCTTTTGCTTTAACAGTTATTTTCCCAGAAGACTGTGATGCTTTTTTTGCTTTTGATGCTGTACACACAAGAATATAAGAAGTTTGTCAAAGCAGACAAAAAAAAAAAAAGATCCATTAGGTTAGACTACCATGACTGGAAGAATAAAAGCACAGAGCTAGCCCAGAGATGAAGTATCACAGAAAAGAATAATGGATCTTAAGGAAATTTCAATAAGCAACCAACGTGGAATAGGTTTAGGAAGTAAGAGATCCAAGCTCTGAATTCCACCCCCTCCCCCCCACCCCATAACACCAGTTACCTGACTTGCCTGAGTTAGTAAGCTTATCTACAACAGGGAAGCCTGGTTGTGCCTGTCAAATAAATAACTTGGATGTGTCCAGAGGATAATTCAGATCCCAGGTGAGCTAAAAACCCCACTTAAAGAGTATGTACTACACCTATCCCTCCACTAATAGACCAGAAACTTGAGATGGCTGGGCTCCTCACTTAGAACTACCAGTTGAGCAGGACTTTGGGCCAGGAACACAGCAAAATTTCAATATTGAAGGAAACAAAGACATGCTAAACTTTACAGAAATACAAACAGAATCCATGTAAGAACCCAAACAACACAAGCCTTAAGAACAAATCTCACAGGCCTTCTCCAAGGTCACGGAACAAGCAAGTTATCCTGACAGAAAAGTCAAGGGATTCAAATACTAGTTAGGAGAAACCACCAGCCTCTAAAGCCCCTGCACGCATTAAGGGACCTGCAACAGCAAATACTTAGGGCTGGCTGCTTCACTGAAAAGAATTCACCAAGTCAAACCCTTTTCACCAACTACCATTCCTTTCAAGATCTACCATATATTACTCAGTAGGTCCTCATATAACAATTCCCTCCAGAGTCAAAATCTGAACAACCAGATTGACAGAGTTCAACTATTTCAGAGTGTATTTATAGGCTAAAACATCCTTCACTCATTTTACAAACTGTATGCTATTAAAAAAATCTAAAGTGCTAATCAATAAATAACAATAAAAACCAAACCTCTCCTCTTTATCCATACAACTTCTAAAATTATGTCTACTAGAAAAGAAAAACATTGCACCTATAAACTTCAATTTCTAAGCAACCCCAGCAGAGAGACTTACAGTGCCAACTGGTATCTTAAAGCAGTAACATCCGAGTAGGTCAACAGTATTTTAACTGTTGATTAAAATCTCTATAAAAATGGAGGTGCCTTTCCACAAAATATCAGCATAATATTTACAGTCACACTATGTAGGAAGGAATGACCCACCACTTCTTGCACCAAGACATATGAAAGTCAATATCAGCATACATAACATGTCTCTGTAGGAAAGATACCAGTAAAAGGTTTTTCCACCTCCTTTTTTCTTTAATATGAATTCAAGATAGAAAAAAAAAAGCCAGCTTTCACAGTACGGTTCTCAAGAGCACGACAGAGCCCTATTTCCATGGGCATTCCAACATAAAATGTATTTTTTTTAGAAACAAGATTTTGGATTCTTTTTTAAACTTTGGAAGGATCAAAGAGCAATCCAAGGGATATACTGCCCTCTAATACATATTCCTGTGAGGAATGTGTCCTGGTTTGTTAGAATTTCTCAAAAACAAATGCCTGTTTAGACTAATAATACATTTTAAATAATCTGTGTCTTAACATAAGAATACTGCTTATTTTTAATAGAAATCTGATGTTCAATTTTTATATACACACATAGAAGACTGCTTAAGAATTCCTTCTCTTCTCAGCAGTATTTACCAGTCTAAGTTACTTGCTGATTATGATCAGAGACGATCCCTTCAGAAATAACTTGTTAGAAGAACTGTATGCCTTTTCCTGGTAGGAAAATTACATTTCCTTCTCAAAATTACAAATCACATTTTGTTAAGAGAGTGGAAAATAATGAAGTTTCAGCAAGTTTAAGAAGCACTTGGCAAGTTCTAAGAGGAGAGGAGTGGTACTTACCATCAAAGCTAATACTTGCAACTTTGGTATATTTACTTTCAGAGGCTTTTAACGTAACTGGCTTGAAATGTACTGTTATAGCTTCGTTTTGTGGTGTAGGTCTAACACTCTGCAAACAACCAAAATATGAAGCACCTGTAAATTTATCTTGTTAACACACTGTGCAGCCTTCACATATCCTCCAAAGTGATACAACAGCAACTAGTTTTGTCTGAGTTCTTACAGGTCTGTCTTTCCTATAACAAAGCAGCATTATAAAAAGCTTTAGGATTTTTTTCATGTCCTGTAAATTACTGAGTCAGTATGCAGAAAAGTGGGTAACAGAGAGCTCTCCTGGGGAATGCTGGATGAAGTGACGGTAAGGACAGAAACATGTTAATAAAAAAGAAAAGCTTTATTTACATAAAGATTTATTACTTATTTTTAATGCTGCAGGGTTTCAATAGCTAGACTATTTGTTTCTGGTGAACTCATTAACAAAGCTGTTAACTAACGTGTGTAATTACTGGTGATGATACAGACATCTACCTTGTCTCTGATCCCATGCTAAGTCTGCAGAGCTGCCACACAAAAAAAACCCAAAACTGCATAGAGAACAGTTTTGTAAATCTGAGATGACACTCATTCTATACCATTATTTTACCATATCACCTTTTATTTCTGAGGATTACTGTTTTAAACTAAATGGAAAAGGTGAATTGGGCATTACTGAAATAGCAATTGTGTCAGTTATTAGCAAGTGATGATTTGTATAGACACTTACAGCTATGCAACAGGATTATGGATTCCATGTCAATATCTGAAGACTCTATAAAGTTTGCTAGCAAACTCTTTATCTAGAGTTCATGGAGAGAAACTGGGCATGGAGCATTTAAATGTTCTTATTCTTGTTTTGCTTAAAATTGGGATGGCTGCCATGATTCGTCCTTCCCAGCTGTATTCTCCTTCTATAAGAACAGCTCAGCTGTTCATGTAGCAGCTGTTAAACTACTGCAAATTACAGGATGCCGTATTAAGGAAACTGAAGTGAGTGCTGGTTTACCTTATGCTGGGTTGCAGAGGTTTAGCACCTGCTACATAAGCAGCTGAGCCTTTCTTGGTCAGAGCGGAGCAAGGCAGACAGTGGCACAAACCAATTACAGTTCTTCCAAGCTAAGTTGTGCTTAATTCTAAATTAAAGCCATAAAATCAGGCATACATTAGCAGGCCACATGATCCTTAGAGGAAACAAGCAGCACTGCTCCTGCACCTGATGAATAATCTCTGTTAATTTAACGATAAGTTTTGTATTTTGGATTTATAGTACTGACCTTTGTCAACCATCTGCATATCCATGGTGCAGATGTTTGCTATTTCTCTTCATGAGTCAATTCATAATTATCACAATTTTTTTTTAATGAAATCCATATTACAAAACTGAGATCTTGAGAAGTCTTTAAAAAAAAAAACCTCAAAGCAGCCAAAGCCAAAGCTGTAATAAAGTTCATAGCTTTTACATGGCAGGAAAGACAACCATTTCTACTAACTCTTTTCATGCAAAATGCTGGGGGTTTAATTATTGAAATTATGCTGATTTCATCAGTAAATCAAATCAGAAATATTCAAAAGGACAGCCTGTTGCCAAAAAGATGGCAGATTTCAGAGGTGCATCTCTTAAACCACAAGTGTAACAAACCTAGATGTATTTACTCAAAACGTTTACAGCTAATGAATTTAGTTAAGGAAAGAATTTAGCAATGTTTTGTTGAAAATTTCTTAACTACATCACGCACATTTCTCATTTGTTGCTTGATTACATGCTATAGAAGGAAATACAGAATTAAGACACCTAAAGGAAAAATAAAGATCCTTAAGAATCCTTTCAACTTCCCTTTCCTCAAATTTTAACCTATTTCAGACAAAGCCCAAGCAAAACTTGTCCTGAGACGTACCTTAAGAATCATCGAATATGGACAGGTCATGAGAAAACATGCAAAATAAGTTCCATCAAGAATCTAATACCACAATTTTTTCTCAGAAAATGTCCTCACAGCAACTTCTGTGGTAAGAATTTAAAATAGACATGCTGCATTAACACGTGGCTCTCTCATGGAGTGCCCCAGTCAATATTTCTGACCCTGTGTGCTGGTTTTTGCTGGGGGATAGAGCTAATTTTCTTCATAGCAGCTAGTATAGGGCTAATGGAGCTGTGTCTCGGATTTGTGCTGAAAACTGTTTTGATAACAGAGGGATGTTTTAGTTACTGCTGAGCAGTGCTTACACAGAGTCAAGGCCTTTTCTGCATCTCACACCAGAGCAGGCTGGGGGTGTACAAGAAGTTGGGAGGGGACATAGCTGGGACAGCTGACCAAAGGGATATTTCATACCATATAATGTCATGCTCAGCACATAAAGCTGGGGGAAGAAGAAGGAAGGGAGGAGATGTTCAGAGGTATGGTGTTTGTCTTCCCAAGTAACCATTATGTGTGATGGAGCCCTGCTTTCCTGGAGATGGCTGAACACCTGCCTGCCCATGGGAACTAGTGAATGAATTCCTTGTTTTGCTTTGCTTGCACCTGCATCTTCTGCTTTACTTATTGAACTGTCTTTATCTCAAATCACCAGTTTTCTCGCTTTTACTCTTCTGATTGTCTCCCCCATTCCACTGGGGGAGAGTGAGCGAGTGATTGGGTGGTGCTTGGTTGATGGCTGGGTTTAAACAATGACAAGCTGCTCTATGAAGGTCCATTCAATATTTAGCAAAAGTGCAGAGGCATAAGAGCAGAAAATGACGACATTAAATGTTCTAGAGAACACAGAGCAGGGGAAAAAGCTTTATGCCATTGCAGCCATTATTGAGAACGACTTCAAAGGTTTAAGAACTCTCAGGCTATACCTATTCTAATAAACTAGAGGAGAAGAGTATCAGTTGAACTCTGGCACGCGTTCATTCATTCTGTTTATCTGTCAGCAAACTCTCAAGCATAGTTTTGTTTTGTCCACCTAGCATATTGCTCAAAAGACTGAGCAGGCTGTAGAGTTTTCTTACAGAGAGTAAAGACACAGCTACCCTGCTGCAAGAGGAAAAAAGCCCCGTGGCTACAGGCAGCAGACTAAGGTTGGTTCAGTTAGTATAAGAATCACCTCTGTACTGTTTTATTCACGTATATAGGCACAATTATTTTGTCAGTAATAACTTGGCCTTCACTTTAAATAGGGACATAGCTAACTGAACTTTCACCATAAAGCACTATCCAGAACAGCCATGGAATAAACTATTACTACATTGTAACCCTGTAAGGTAACTTTCCCTTGATAACTTTGAGATACATACACTTAAATGTGCAGACTGAAAACATAGCTCAGAAGTAAACCACTTTTCATAGGTTGATAAGAGAAGAAACAACTACTCTGAAGTATATGAATTGTGACAGAAGTAAATACTTCCTTACACAAAGACTGATTTTCAAACTGATAGAACTCAGCTTCAGTATATGGCTGTCCTGAAGTTCCTGGTTCTTATGCATCAAACATGATCAGGAGAACAAAGTTTAAAGTGTGTCTTTGCTTTTAGCTATCAAATGGGCTTAAACTGCCTTAAGGAAACATAAAATTTCATCCTAAAGAAAAAAGAAAGTGTTCAACAATCTACATTAACTAGGTTTTTGACAGCATGGCTTAATTGTTGCAGCATGACAACAGTTCACCGAATCACAAAATAAACACGGTTCTACCTCATAATGGAGAAAACCCTACAAAATGTAATTAAGGAAGTTTTTATAAAGGGTTTTAGAAGTCAAAAAAGTCAAGTCACTCACTCTTATTTTCCTCAACCAATTTGTTGGACCACAGCATGACTAAGTACTTAGAGGCAGAACAGCTACAACTCTGGCAACAGCATTAGCGGACACTCATACACAGATGACCTGAAGATATTTAGCTCCTCCAGCACCCAGCTTAAATATATGCTAAATATAGCCTTGGCCTTTTCTTCTGACATTAAGATGAAATTTGTCACAGACCTCTGTCTCATTGATTTTAAACCCTAGCTCTAAAGGGTCAGAAATCCATTTCTTAAGCTTTCCTAGAAGTAAGCTATTCACCAGGTTCCTTCCAAAAGTTGTTTACCACTTTGAAATTCCTTGATTGGAACAGCAGCAGAAATTCACACAGTGCTTCAAATGCTAGAAAGATTACAAACTTCACAACAAAGCTGTGCCTTAATGAGAAGAACAATTGAGTTGATGTGCCATCTGTGACACACGTTGAAAAATACATCATATCTGGACCTATACGGTAACTTTATCATTGCAAAAGTGAGTCCTAAAAGCTTTGAGACCATCAAATTTACTGCTTTGATAAACTGTAAAAGAATAATTCATCTGGAAAAGTTCTGCCATGACTTGTATAATGGTTATCAAATGATAGTCTTCCAGCAGACCACTGTCTATGGTCTACAGTCTATGGCCCAAAGACCATACCTTGAAAAAAAATTGTTAGGGCTTTGGTAATGGAGGAATATGAATCAGATATTATGTTATCAGATATTAGAAGTGATACTGATGGCTTGAATATATGGTTATTTGCATTGTACTTAGGAAGTATAATACACACTTTAAAAAAAAATAACACAAAAAACAGTCCCTCTGACAAAAACCTGGCAAATCTAAGATGGACATGATATAAGACAGCAGACATAGCTGGAAAAATAATTTAATAAATGTAATTATAAAATCATATCAAATCTGATTGTAAAAATCATATACAGGTCTTTTAAATAGAAACCCTCAAGGGAAGCTGGTTCAGAGCTTACAAGGCCATGAGAGACCTTATAAGATCATCTGACCTCATTAATGCAATAAGCATTAGGACTTCGATGAATTAAAATGCTGTTTCCAGTATACTGCAAGTTTCTCTCAACTTGAAAATTATTAGTGAACAAGAACTTAGCAAGCATTGCAACGGATTATTATCACAGTGGAAAGTTATCCTAGTTACTAAAAATGTGTCCTGTTTCTAGTCTAAATTCACCTAGCCTCAGCTTCCAGTATCTAACAAGTTTTTGTTAGACCTCTACTACCAAAATACTATTCCCAACAGTTACAGCTACAAGCTTTAAAAACATAAAAAAGCTCTCCAAGAGCTCAGTAAAAAACCTTTGCCTAGCCTTCAGTCATTCTGGCTCCTCTGGTTTCTTTTCAACACTTTTTGAAGTGCACTGAGACAAGGTATAACTCAATCTGGAAAACAAGGAAGATGGAAGGGGAGAAGGAAGAAGTGATAAAAATAGTGGGCCTTGAGAAAAATTACACAGGAGAAAGGTATGAATGAACGAAGGCAGACGACCAGGCTAGAGACAAAACTCTGTAATAAAAATAGAAAGCACAAAATCCAAAACGTAGAATTCTGAAGCTGGCTGCACTTTACGTGCAGCTGCAATGATCTCACTGGAAAGGGCTCCACAGTGTTCGCAGGCTTTTTTCTTATTTCAAGCTACAAATCAGATAACCTCAAGAAAACAAGGGTCATTTTAGTATCTGCTTTTGAAAGCTATTCTTTGCTCATCTTAAGAGATTATGTTGGACAACCACTTTATACACTCTTACAGAGTCTGTGATGAGGACAAAGAATCCCACAGATTCTGCATTAATCTCTCATTCACTGAATGGGAGTTACTGTTCTCAATTACAAAAGCTTCCAAAGGCTCAGATATTGCAGGCATAGCCTATAAATGCTGAAACAGCTGTTCAAAGAAGGCTATGAAGGAAATTAATTTTACCATGCATATGGACTACTTGTCTTACTATTAAGTTATGCTTTCAGTTGCACATCACCTAGCTTCTAATTGTGAACACATGGTGAACCTGTGAATGATCAATTTTTATGAGAGAGAGTAAATCCAAGTAGAAAGTTACAAATTGAAAGGAAATAAAACTTACTGTAATTGGCACATCTTTTGTTCCTGAATTTAATAAATGCAGATTTAAAATTTTTGGCAGATCTGTTAAAGAACAAAAAACACACCTGGCTATTAGGCTATTTTAACATAAAAACCTAATAAAAAGTCATCTGAACTACCTAGTTTCTCATATAAACGTGCTGTTGTTCAGTGTTAAAAAAAGTTAGACTAACATGTACAGCCAGTCAAAATAGCTAGTCCCAAGAATCTGACAAACTTAAAAACTGCATTTTTGTGTATTAGTATTAGGTACTACATGCTTCAGCCAACCATTTGTATTTCTAACACATTAAGTAATGAACAGGCTAAAAATACTACAATGAATGATTCTGCCAGATGCACCAATATTCAGCAGAAACTAATCTTATTTAAAAATCTACATGTTAACTAAGTTGCAAGGAAAAGTACTTCAGAAGCCACCTATTAAGCTGATACATATTGTTTTTCTTCAGTAATGAGTCCTTTTTACAGTTTCAAAAGATACCTTCAGTTTTACTACTTTCTGTCACACATATGTTATTATTTTCTATTACACTGAACAGAATTTAAATGTAAAACGTTAGACACAAATGTCTAAGTGGCACTTCAAGAGCATATTAT
The DNA here is from genome assembly GCF_000699245.1 of Pterocles gutturalis. Taxonomy (NCBI): domain Eukaryota; kingdom Metazoa; phylum Chordata; class Aves; order Pterocliformes; family Pteroclidae; genus Pterocles; species Pterocles gutturalis. The sequence continues at coordinate 37,926 of NW_010097709.1, read as the reverse complement.
AAGTAACAAATTTGTTTAAGTTTGCACACTTCCCTGTCTCTGAAAATTATTAGAACTTATGCAGATGTAAAGCAGTCTTTCAAAACAAGTTTGCAAAACAAGTAAACTGACAATGGTTTTCAGAATAAGCGCAACTGTGTAAGACTAATGTTATTACTAGACTTATAACTGGATATGCAAACTACTGTTTGCTTGTACATGTCAAGTATACTTGCAGTTGAATACATCGTGCACTGTTGTAACACATTGTTATCCTGCTTTTGAAATTATGGCTTTTAAAAAGCATCATTCCATAAGCAACCCTGAATAGTACACAGATAACTGGGTCTTCCCTTACCCACCCTACTCCTTATAAATACTTCAAGGCCTGAAGTATAGTTTACCTTGTGTTCGTAGTGTACCAAAATCTAGCATTTCTGTTGATGAATATATTCCTGGTGCTTTAAGAAAAATAAAAAGAAAAGTTACCATTTTCTTATTAAACTAAAAGTTATTTAAGCTGAATAACTCCACCCGCCCCCCACCCCTCCAGCCCAACCACTTTTCTACAAACCTGTTGTAACTTCTACTTCAACAGGGAGAATGATAAATTCTGTGCTGTCTGAGGCATTTGTTTTTATTCTAATGAAGGCTGTATGATTATCTGCTTCTCTTGAGGAAAAGCTGGCTCTCATCACTCCTTTTGTTTCATAGGGAGGTATTTCCTGATAAATAATCAAAGCACATCTATGAGAGTGCAGTAATTACAAAAAAAGCTGCTACACCAAAAAATTACAAAAGCAGCATTGAGTATAATTGCATAAAGAGAAAAAGCTGCAACGGCAGTAAGAGGCTGCATATTAATAAAATTACCATTAAATTTAGTAAGGATAGTGGTAATCATCTAATATGACGTTGATTAAAAATAGGTATATGCAAGAGGACTTTCATGTCCCACTAGATTAAGTTTTATGCATTAAAATACTGGTAAAAAGAGAGTAGACTAAATTGATAGAATCTACCAATAAACAAAATGTATTGACAATGTTTGATGTTACTGCACTCAGGTTTTTTTTTTTTTCATATTCTAATTGTTTATTCTCCAAAGCAGACACAAGGCACACAGTTTCAGTGCTGTAGAAACAGATGTCAAACCCACAAATTAAAACAGTGTGGAACTGCAAGTAGCCAGAAGCTTGTAGAGCTGCAGGTTTATTAGTCACCAAGCAATTTACAGCAAAAAGTTGAAATGTGCTTTAGTTTCTGTACCAAGCCTATTCCATCAGTTCCAATCTGCATTCAGGGTTTGAAAGACAACTCTTTCTGTATTTGCTGGACACAGCTGCAGCACAAGACTAGCTTCAGAACCACAGTTAAAATACTAACATCACATATTCTTCCCCACCACATTACAGAAGGGTTGGGGAACTGGATTTTTCTTCTTTTTCTTTTTTTTTTAATAGAAGATGAAAGCCTTGATTTGAAATTTGGAGTTTCCCCACTTTAAATGCAAATAAAGATGTCAGAAAGTGGGAATTTTTGATGAGTAGTCCTTGCATCGACTGATGGTGTTTCAGTTGACAGCTTCTTTCTTTTGTGTTTTTGATGAAGGAAACTGGACAGGACATAATCCATATAGGTGCTGATTGTCTTAGATACCTCTTCTGTGCTTTCAGTAGTACAAACTCATACCGATCCATTGTGGAGGTCAAGCCACATTTTCCATGGCACAATAACTGTACATGTATTCTTTGAAAACTGTTGAATATCAAAGTAACTAGTTTCAAACTGCTACTACTTGGTAAGTCTCTAAACTAAAAAGCTTTCAAGTTCACGTTTTGCTCTTATTCACAGATGTAACGTAATGCAGCCATCCACTAATGTTTCAAAGCGTGTGATTTGACTCTTCCCTACATGTAACCAGGGATCCCCAAAGTAACTTTGAACAGTGATTACAAAAGTACTCCTGCATATGCAGACTGCTTCATCCAATCATCCAAACATTTGTCATCAAAACAATTTTAGACAATGATGCACATCCGTAGGTCAAAGTATCATTATCATATTTCAGATGACTTCTGCTTCGCAGCTTTTTCTTACTGCAGTGCAGCTCTTGACATAGCCAATACAATGATACATCTGAGTGTTTCCTCCTACAGGCTTAATTTCTTCTAGTTGCCATATTGTTTTGAAATACCAATGGTTGATGTGAAAAGCAAGAGGATTAGTGCTGACTGGTATTAACCTAACTGCCTTTCCATGCAATACACTAGAAGCTTTCACATGCATGTCATTGTTGCTTTAACTGGCAACATGGCCTAGAGAAGCTGAAAAGCTACATGCTCAGAACTAGAAATAAACTAGACATTTAAAAATCTTCTTCTCTTTTGTTTGTGGCTCTGACATGTTTGTTACACATCTACTAATGGCTACAGAATTCAACATTCTCCTTGAGTTCTTCTGACAACAAGGAAGGAGCTATCTTTAGAAGCAATGCCATTTGACTAAAATGGTGTCAAAACATTAGGACCTTCATTTTTAAAAATCCCTTTTAATATTTACATATAACTCTCAGCACCTGGTTACTCTTTCCACTGCATTTTTAAAAAACACTTGTGATCTGTATTCGTACTCATTTGTTTGCAACTTTTGTATCTAAAACTAAGACACTGCCATTCTCATGGATTTTCTCCAGAAAAGACAGAAATTAAGTTTTGTGATCATCCTTCTTAGCTCACTTGGAAAAATCCTGGCTTTACTCATTACAACAGATGTAATTGTCAGTGACTGTAACGACATGACTGAGCAAGAGACAAGTTTTGGAGCCCTATGACTTTAAAGTCTCTCCCAGACCAAAAAAAAAAAAAAAAGAAAATTCTAATTAAAGAGGAAAACAGATTTTGTATGTACTTGGACAGCAACAACAGTGTGGTAATGGAGCATAGAGCCGATACTTTACCTTCAGGATGCTTCTAATATTATTTCACTTAAAGATATCAAAATGTGCTACTTCAAAACTACATTAAGTGAAGAATACCACAAAACAGATTTAATAGGCCAGACCACGAGTCCATCCAACCCACTACCCAGCAGACAGGAAGAGTAAAGAATAACTGCAGGGTATGCATGTAGGAATGTTTTCCAGCTGCCACTCTCAACTCATGATCTAGGGATCTGTTGCAGCTAGACACACTGCTGTTTTATTTAGTAGTCCTCAACAGATTATTCTTCCTTAAGTTCATTCAGCTGCTTTTTCAACCCATGTATACATTCATAGTGATTTGCAGGAAGGACTATCTCCATTTAAAAAACAAAAACAAAACCCCATATATTTTTCCTTTGGTTTAGATTCAGCTCACAGACCAGAAAAACTACATTGTCCTGAATGCTCAGGTAGGTGCAATTCATTCTACTGGGAATCATCTTGCACCTCTCACTTCAAAAAAGCACTGCTCAATACAGATGACTTCTTTTAATTAAATCTTTCCTTCAATTCCCATTACCATACAATTAAAAGGCTCTGTTATGGTTTCAGTTTTTATGGAGTATTTTTAATGATTACATAACAATAAACAAAAGGTGGCAAAAAAACCCCCAAAACCCTAAAATCATATCAAAATAAAACCTCCCCAAACAAGCAGAATGAATGCTGCAAGACATGACTACTCACCCATAGCTTCCTTGTACCTCCTTGCTGACCTGTTGGAAGCTCTAAATGAAGATCACCTCCACTAGAATACATTTCTACCACCTGAGGCAGATAACATGAAAGTGTTAGCACTCAGGTGTAAAGGGATCCTGGTTTACTTATCAGATATTATAGTGTGCAACATCATGGGTTAGCAACTATTTGACCATTGGAGTATCCCGTAAATTCACTTTCAATGATGATATAGCCATTTGCTAGTGCTACACTTCATGTGCTTTCTGTAGCATTTCAGTTTGTGGATTATTTACTTAACAGAATAAAATAATGTTTATCAGTGGACTATTAATTTACTTGCTTGGTCAGGTACAGACATCAATCCTGCCTTAAAATAAGAATACTTGCCAACGTCACATACCAGGGTACACTAAAGACACCTTGTGCTGCACAAAACAAGCAGAAGGAAGCTAAAAGGCATGCCTGGATTAAAAGCACAAGATCTGTTTTATTTTGTTTGCTTCAATAATTTTTCTTAATTACCAGTGAAGTTTGATTCTTTATTTTGCAGTACTTATGACCATTTCAAAAATCGAAATTTCACAGTAAAGCCTCAATCTAGCAAATTAAGAGAACTGTGAGCATAATCTACAATTTCTAGAATAACTGATCTGCATTTAAACAGAAAAACATTTAGATAATGTGAAAGACTTGGCCTCAAATAGCTTTAAAGTTCAAATAGAATTTTAAGAAGTAACAAAATAAACAAGAATTCAGTTTAACATCGTAAACATATGATATTATGCTTTTCTCTTAGGCTCACCTGCAAAGGTTCACTGTGAGGGTTATGTATATTTATTATAGGAGAAAAACTGCTATTTACAGGAACTCGTGCCCCAATAAATGGGCGCAATCGATAGGGGTTTGGTACTCCAATGCCAAACACCTGTTTCAGAAAAAGAAAAACAAGCTTAGGTAACTGTAGGTAATTGTTGCAGAGCCTAACATATGTGCCAATTTTAGTAATCTACCAAATACCCTTTTCAATTAATTTTTATAGTATACTTCTAACTGAACATTTAAAACCAGTATCATGCTAAAACACTGAAACAAAGAAACTGGTTTAGTTTGTAGCTAATGAGTATTTCTCATAGCTACTTCTTACTTTGACATATTTAGAAAACAGGAAGTAATAATACCATCTTTTTTTCTTATACTCTGAAACACTAGATACCAGGTAAAGGTTAAAAAGATGTGAAATATCCTTTATTCGTACCATTATGGAATAGGTTATCCATATAGGAAGCGTTTTTGTTGTTGTTTTCAAAACATTGCCATAGTAAGAGTCATATGCTTTCAACAAGAGGATTTCTCTCACTTTTCAGACTCTCTCATTTGTATGGTTTATCTTTCTGAAACTCTTGACAGCTTAATGAATAACATTGTCTTGTCACTGGATCAGATAAATACAGAGCTAAAGAATGAGCTAGATCATTGCAACAAGCCACAAAAATAACACACACTAAAAACTTGTTGGGACGATTTAAAACCCTACATAATTTCATTGATCTGGCTTACAGTACTGCCCTACAGATATTTACAATGGTATGCCACCTCTGTGTTACAACAAGCAGCAGGGATGGAAACTTCTTCAACTGGGCTGATTAAAAAAAAAAAAACCACCATTGTGCAAATATCCTCAGACATTAACGCATGCCGTAATAGATACTGCTCTGGTTGATTCACACTTCACAACTTTTTCCGAAAGGCTGTTCGCCATTTAATTCTCTTACCTGATACGTAAATACCCCATGATTAGATGTATTAATAAATAAAGTGTTCTCTACATTTCCCACTACTCTTGCGAGGAAAACTACATCAAAGGACGTATTCCCTCCTGGAAGAATTTTCTGGAAAAAATAAAAGCAAGCAGGCAGAAGAAGGATAAGCAAAACTCTTTATTAAAGACATTCTGGCCCTGCAGACAAAACTGAAACTAGAGGACTATATCTGACAGTAATGTGGTTAAGAGTTAACTCTGCTGACACCATGCTTTTTAACCTGCAAGTTCCTGTAACTTGACTGCTGTAGTTATAAGTGCATTGGAGTGACTGTTTCACACTAAAACCAGTTCACTAGACACAAAACTTTCAGAAAAATTATAAAACAGCTTGTTGTTGTATGTGCTCTAAAGCAATGTACACTTAATAGTGACTTCAGCAACAAAGGAGATCTGCTGTTAAACTGTTAGTTACAGTATACACTTCCAACATAGAATCATAGAATCATTAAGGTTGGAAAAACACCTCAAGGATCATCAACTCCAACCTAACACCACCTAGCCCACTAAACCATGTCCCTGAGCACCACATCTACACGTTCCTTGAACACCTCCAGGGATGGTGACTCCACCACTTCCCTGAGCAGCCTGTTCCAAAGCCTGATCACTCTTTCCGTGAAGAAATTTTTTCTAATATCCAGCCTAAACCTCCCCTGGCACAACTTGAGGCCGTTTCCTCTTGTCCTATCACTTGTTACTTTAGAGAAGAGGCCAGCACCCACCTCACTACAACCTCCTTTCAGGTACTTGTAGAGAGTGATAAAGTCTCCTCTCAGCCTCCTCTTCTCTAGACTAAACAACCCCAGTTCCCTCAGCCGCTCCTCATAACGTACTCAGAACTCCTATGCAATATTTCATTCCTTCTCTTCTAGTAGGGTTTGCATGTGTTTCCGTGCTCAGTTCAAATTTGCTTGGTAGCTGATATGAGATCAAGAACTGCAGTATCGTAATACTTTTAGGTATGTAATTATTGCAGTGAGTAGCTCATTTAAAGAAGGAAGGGAAATCAAGCTCCCATTCAAAAGGGGAAAAGTTCATTTTGAGAAAGCAGAACAACTTACCCTATTTTGAAAAAATGACGCATGAAAATGTGACGTTGTAGCAGATATTGATACTAATGTAATTGTTTCTTCTGAGCTAGGGTTATGTAGGTAAACTTTTTCCATTTTTGGCATTCCAACTGGCCTGTCGAAACAGAGAATATTTGTAAATTGTTAGAGTTCTAGAAAATAGAGCATTGGGCTTTGTCACATTAAACCAGATAGGAACATAACAATGATGAACGCTAACAGTAGAACTTTGCATTAGATGTTTTTTCAAGTAACATACTCAAATTTCACCTTGAAGAATTACTTAACACCTTTTAGTTAACATTAGTTAATATCTTTTCCATTATTTTATTGATTAGTTTTCCTGAAGGATTAGGTAATGTTGTATCATCCTCTAAAATGACACCTATCCAAAATGAAATTCTATTTTTCGGGTTTTTACTTCAGAAACAGAAGAGACAAAGTTTTCTATTCCTGTGCTAGAACCTCTAGATAATTATCTTAAGAAAGGTTGCAGACAGCAACTTAAAATAAACAGAACATGCCCTAGACAAAACTCTAAGCACAGTTTTTTTCCTGATAGATTTTAAGTAGTCTTCCCAGAACCTAGAATTTTTCTGGTATTATATTTTATACTATGCTATACAGAATTAAGCACACACATATGTGCAGCAACAACAATTTTATTTGTACATTGCATTTGAATTCACACTTTAAGGAAAAAAATAAGAAATTGAGATAAATTCTAGAATTTAAGAAGTCTAAAACACAGAAGTCAAACAGTTAAACAGCAGCACACTTTTCCAGTAATAAGACATGCTAACAGTTTATTCCACACAACCTTTAGGCTTGTTTCTTTTTGCTTACAACAGCTGACATGACAATAAAAGCTTTAGTTTCACCAATTATTTTTCAGACTTTGGTATCTCTCCACAATTTTTTCCATGCCTTTTAACACATACGTGTTAAGCATCAGCATCAAAGCAGTAATAAAGCATGTAAATTACAATTTGCTCCAAATTAAATTTTGGCATTCAAAATAATTAACTCTAATCTTTCAGGCTACACATATTCCATGTATCACTACCTCTCATGTCACCTGCTCCAAACATTGCAAGGACTGCAAAACTATTGATAAGAATTACTACTACCTGTAGTACCTTAATTGATGATGACCAATAACAGGCAGTTGTTCTGCCATCCTCCATTAACTTTAACAGGCCAAATTAATAAGCACCATTGTAGCTGCACAGTTTTTCAACTGGGGAAGGAAGAGAGGCACATGTCTCAATAGATAAAGCAGTGTAAGTTTGCTGTAAATTAAAGGTTCCGTTGAATGGAGGATTTAGCAACAGTAATCAAACTATACCACAATTTGCAAAGTGATTGTGGTAACAGACAGAACCTCCTACTTATAAAACACAGGCTAAATAGATGGATGCTAAAGACCATGATATTAATTCAAAGACACAATTATTAATTTTCAATAAACTGCATAATCACTAACAATAGAATGTGTCTGCACTCTACTACTCTAAATCTCTTTGCTTTGCTGAGTCTTCCTAATTTCATGTCTCCATCAGCAAACTTCTTGATCCTTCTTTCACTGTCAAAAAATCTCATTTTGACTTCTCTAATTTAACTAGTAATGAAGATGACAATTTTTCTCCTCACCATTTAAAACCTGTACAAAACCTAATATCCAGTTTAAGACAGAACATGAAAGTATCTGTATCTGCTGCCAGTATACATGGTGATATTAGAAACAGAAATGGTTTATCAGCTGGGATGTTTTGCATTAACTGCTGTAATTGCTACACAGTTGATAAATGCAATCAAACAGTAAACCTATACACTTGTTCTCCGTTTGCTATGGAAAAGCTCATCATACTCTCATTCAGGAATCTGAATGAGAGTCAGCCCTCCAAAGTTCCCCATCTCTACCCCACTCCCAGAAAACAAACAAACAAACAAACAAACAAAAACTACCCACAAAACAACAACTGAGAAAAGCATCTGCTGATACGGAGTTACCATGCACCCTCTGAATTCTGAACCCACTGCTTCAAACGCTCCTTCACTAACACTGGTACAGACGGGCTTGAGTATTTTACCTGCTTGGTAACTGTGAAAGGCATAAACAAGCTTTTATAACAGTCAGCAATTTCACTGCAAATTCATTGTTTAGAGAAAGCGATCGTGCCTTCAACAAGTACTCTGTGATTCTACCAACACACACACACAGGCCAACACCTCCAACATTGAAGAAAGCTCTTTCAGTCTCTCCTCCTGAGAACCAGCTGTCTGTTCCCTAGTTCTCATAGCAATTTTTCATTTTCCTCAGTGGAAGACATGCTCCCAGCACCTTGTTGTAACTCTTTTGCTTGCCACGGTGAAGTTTCTGGATACTTCTCTTTCCCAGAGTGTGTTCAAAAGCTCCCCAAGAAGGGGAAACAATCAATCATTCTCCTCTCCAACTGGTCTTCATAAGAGGACCTTAAGAGCCGAAAACAAGAATCAAGCAGACCAGTTTCCACCAACCACAACAGCAGGAAGTGAGAGAATAAGGCAGATTTTAAGCACTGTATTACTTGTGAGCAAACGACATGACTAGCGGATCATCTGTGGTCTCTACAGAAAATCAGCTGTATACTGAGAATCTAAGACCAGAGTTGACCTAAGTGACAGTTTTTGATGCACAACGTCTGAAACACCACAAAGCCAAGAAAACTATGTTGAATGAATGAGTAATGCTGAAGTGCCAGCCGGTTCCTGTCAAAAAGGTAGTTCGGAAGTAAAACTCATTATCCTAGGAAATGTTTCAAATTTTAACAATCTTTTAAGGCCTTCATGCTTTTCCAGTTCTGAAAAGAGGGGAATATAAATCATCATATTTAACATGCTAAAGCCTACAAAACAACTAGTAGGGAAGCAGCCATGACATTACAGTTCACTGACTTCAGAGTCCAGACTAAACCACCACGGTATAATTAATTATAGGTGGTAAAGGCAGAAGTCACTACAAAGGAATTCTGTTGCTAGGACACTGTTTTATTTTACTACTTTATTGACCATTCTGATTTTGAAACAATGAGTCCAGTATTATGTTTTGCTCAGATACAGCTTTCCCTATATTCCTTAAGCTTAATGTTAGCCAAATCTATAGAAACAGACAAACCTCACTTGTTTTTTCTGCCATCAGACATAGTAAAATCCAGGTGTGCATCAGACACCTTTAATGAACCTACATCCCAAGCACTAATCATGTAAGGGATGCTCTCCAGGCTGCAGATTATGAAGCCGCAATGATCTGCACAAGTATAGAGTTACCTGGTGCCAAATTTCACAGCACATTTTACATTTTCCTGGAGTAGTCACAGCTAACACTTTTCCTTGCAACAAGCCAGTACAGACACACATCTTCAGGCAAACATGAACTGTCAAAGCACGTAAGATTTTGCTCCTGATCTTTTGTCCCTGCATAATGGTACGTCCACCTACACTGATAAAAAAACAGATACCACAACCTAGATGAGAAGATGGTAATTAAAAAGGGTGAGGTGCCTGTTCAAATGGGTAAAGAAGCCTGTGTTCACGTCCTTTACTGCTGCAACTTAACTCTTTCCAAAGTCTGAGTTAGTACCTGCAGTGTATATTGTAAGCATGACCTTGTAACGGAATTCATTGCTGCTCTAGTGATCAAGAGGTAGATTATTTTAACAAAGGAAACCAGCTCCTGCAAAAAAAGTTGGGGATATGAGTCCTTGAGTTATTGGCTCAAACTTAACCTGCAAAAATATCTAGCTACCCACTGTGAAGCAAATATAAATTGAGAAAATGCCCTTTTAAAAGAGTAATTACAGTTTTTCTTACTGCATATAGCTTAGACACCTCTATAAAATGCTCACGTGATTTATTGAAACTGATACAAATCTACACTGAAAAGCATAGGATATAAATTCAGCAGATACAGTCTTCCTTTTCCACCTCCTTTCCAGTGAGACTGGAAAGAAAACTGAAGCCAACCAAAAGCTTCCCACTTAGACTTTGGAGTTACAGGAAAAGCAAACGTTTCACATGCATTAAATCAGTATCCTGTGTCAGAAAGGAGTGAGTAGCAGATGCATAAAAGGCGAAAGTGTAATAATGGGGAAAACGTACAGTCACGTGCCCAGAAAGCTCTCCTAACTTCTACATATATGCAGCTTGGGAACTTCCTGAACCAGTACAGATGAGTCTCCAGTCAGATCAGAGATAATGAGCTTCAACAATACGAACTTGGGTGTTGGCTTGTAATATATCCAGCTACTTTTAATTAAATGAAATGAGTTAGTCTTACAAGATTACCTCTAGAGACTGAAAGGGAATGTCTTCTGTACCTCATTCTAAAGAAAATGCTAGTTCCTCACATGAAGGAAGCCTGCATGATGTACAGGACTAGAGAATTAGCGACTACAGCATTCTTCTTATTTCACATGAAGTCATACACATCACTGGTTGAGTGATGCCAGCAAGTTGCTTCTTTAACTGAAGTAACTGAAGCACGTAAGTTTGAGAATGCAAATGCATCTAACTAACTCAGAAAAGTAAAAGAAAACAGAAGGGTTTGGGTTTTGTATACATACTGGCCTATAGACCAACTGTTTCTCAACTTCCAGATTTCACTGGCTTTTAATAAATCAAGAAAGTTCTTTTATGTTACACTTGACAAAAAGTTAGTGTCCATATAACATATTAAACAAAGCAAACACCCCATTTTATGTTAGGAATCTTAGATCCCATACAATAAATCATATCTTTTCCAAAAAGGCTAGCAAAACCTCATTTACAAAACATCAGTAGTAGAGTCTTATCCAATCATGTCACCAACCATGATTTGAATGAATCTAAGAGAATAATAAACTATTATTCGCTTTGTCAGCATTTTGCAGTCTAGCATAATATGCAAACAAAACCAGACGGAGATCCGTAGAAATGTCAATTTACTGTCAAGTTTCTTAAACAAAGCAAGGTTGTTTATCAATAGAAAAACGAAAGACAGATTTTCAGAATACAGTCCTACCACTGAGAAAACTTGCCCAGAGTCTCCACTGCCCAGAGTATCCTTGCTCAAATGGAGTGAAGCAAGAACCTCCATTCACCACAGAAGCATATGTTGATCAAGGATTAAACTATTACTTTTGCTAAAAGTATCATTTCATACACTGCCAACCATTTCTATGAAGCAGGGGTAAGATGTCAGTTCCATTTTTAAAATAATTCCAAATTTTAAAATTTTGATGGCAAGCAGTTCTAGCTTATATTGTGTTAGTATCCTAAAATACTCAATACCCAAGTGCTCTATTACCAAAAGTTACTTCTACCAAAAACCTCATTGTGAACTTACAAACTTTACTTTCGATATAGTCAGAGTTGAATTAACACAGATGAAGGTAATGTATCAAGATCTATGAAGATTCAAGTTCTCCCACAAAACAGGTGCAAGAACTGAATATAAACTTTCCTGCAATAGTATTCCTCTATCTTCACCCAGATAGGTCACCTGCACGAGCTCTAATATAAAGACTTGTATCAAACACAAGAAGCCATATTAAGTAATGACTTTTCTGCCAAAACAGCCTCTGAGCAACCAACTCCCAGAGTTGTAGAGGTCAACGTAATGGTTGCTGTCTGTATGATAGAACATCTCAATTACTCCATTCCCAGTTAACAACAGGGGAGAGTAACAGATTATAAAAGAGATTACAAGGAACAAAAGGCAGCTAAGAATAAAGGCAGCTAGTTGTGGAGTTGGTTTTGGGTGCGGGGCTTTTTGCTTGCTTTTCTTTAAAGCCCCAAATTTCCAATATCCAACATGTTGCAGAATTTGTTCCAGAGGAAGACTGGTGTTGCTTCAGAAACACACAAACAAGATTTTCACATTAAATAACTAAATGAGTATTCCACTTAGTCCAAGCAGTCCCCTGGAGCAGTGATATGGGAGAACCTGCTTCAGTTCCACCCCATTCCCAGAGGCCTAATGTATACAGAGAACATTTGGGATCTCTTCAAGTGAGCTAAAGATTTGCATATCCTAACATACAGCATACATGTTCTTTGATAAATGCGAGATTATCTGGACTGCCTTCAAAGTGGTAGAATATCGTATGGTTTATTTTGTATTAAAACAGCATTAAAAAAGCCCCAGTTGTTATAAACCAGTAGTATAAGGCCACTGTAATCTCATCTCCAGGTGGAACACAGGAAATGTGTCTACAGCACTCATTTATTAACTTAATACTGATTTTGACTTTTTGAGATCCCTAGATAAAATAGCTTTTAATAAATATTACTCCTGCTCAAGTTGGCATGTTTTTGAAACATCTGATTAAACCCAAGCAGTCTTAAGCAGACCAAAAGGGTCACAGAAATAATGGGTTGTTTTACAACTGAAATTAAATATGGCAACTTTCTTTAGCCGCTAATGATACACGTTGATCGCTCAGCATAAACATGAACTTTGAACAAGCTTCCTCTACTAATTGCTACATGCTACCTATAAACAAAACACTCTTTAGGTACAATACTTATTCAGAAACTAAATATGCATTTTATGCTTTTCCTAAAATCCATTATTAACAAAGAAACAAAAGTCAGAATTTGAATGTGAAAACCCTGTCTATTTTAAAAGGCAAAAAAAGCAAAAAGCTTAAATTTGCATTATTTGACTTCCAAGGTGCTTGGCACCTGCAGTTTGTTCCCACCATAAAGTTGAGTTAGCATTGTCCAGAGTTGGTTCACTTTTGTTTAAATGCCTAAGTACAGATTTTAAACTGAACTTTGGGACTCCATAACTAAACCTTTTCTAAAACTGTTTATGACATCTTACTGAAGTTTTAATAAATCAGAAGATGTTTTCTTCTTGAGATTATGACCTAAACTACAACAGAGAAATTAATTATCACATACTGTTAGAAAATAAAATAAACAGAACACATAATGAACCAAGATCTAACACACAGGTTCCCTATTTCAACTGACAGAAGGCAGCAATCCCCCAACGCAGTTCTACATTTATTGCACAGAGCCCTTCCTGGAGTGTAAGAGATTTCTTCAATGCTTTCAGCTCTGACAAGAACAGCTTACATAAAAAGCCAAAATATGATGAAGAAAAGCTTAAAGTATTTATGATACTGTCTGGGACCTATTTTTAGCAAGGAAAAAAAAAAAAAAAAAGCATTTTTGGAAATCCACAAAGCAAAGAAGCACATGTAGTGTTCTTCAGGTAAGCATGCAAACTATAGATGACCTTTAAAATCAAGATATTTCACAGTACATCAAGAAAACACTTTATTCACATTAGAAAAAGGTGCATAAAATACATTTCAAATGTCAGATTCTGCAATTGCTATAAATTGAAAACTTTTACAATTTTAAGAGAAAAATCACTTAAAACCAAATGAATAGGTAAGTTTACAGTCACTTTAATAAAGAGCAGACTGCTCTACGAGTTTGAGTTTGTGCTGCACTCAGCATTATAATTTGTTAACTATAACCTAATTTTGTTATAACAGAGATGCAGTAGAGCACGGCTTACCACTAGGTATTTTACTATTCAATTTAGAAGCTCAATATCCTCTTACCTAGGACCAGTTACTGACACGACAAAAAATGAAACAACACACAGTATCAAAAGCTAGAGATCCTGAAATTTTGAAGGAATGAGGAGACAGAGTGATTTATTGTGCCTTCACTCATAAGTAAAAGTTACAGTTTTTTTAGACTGAGCACAAATAAATTCTGTAAAATGAGGCATTTCCATATAGCTTTGCTATTTAGTGGCATTACACGTGATTTTTTTTATATATAAAGTTTATTTCTGGAAAACTACTCTGTGCAAACAATATACAGTTACAGCCTCTCTTCTTTCAGAAACACATAAGTATACACCATGTCAATACACATGAGCTTCCTTGCACATCTCTATAGTCACCGCACTGTACAATGGTCCTTCCTACAGACAAGGAATACCGTATTTTTTAACGACAATTTATGGTTTATCTGTAAATAAAGCAGCCTTTCATCCAGCTGCAGTGCTGGCTGAGGATGGGGGAAACAACACTGTGCTAAGGCACACCTGGGTTGTGTTATTTTTTCCAGGTTGAACTGTTAAAAAAATGTTTGAAATGTCCCCACTGCTGTTTACCTTGTGTCAAAATATCAACCACACACAGAGGCTGCATTAAGTGTACACCAACTCCAGAAGTCATTTTGACCATTAACAGGAAGAGTGATGTAGCTACCTATACACAGTAACCTGTTAGGGTAAGAAAAGTTAAGACTGAAGTGTTTCTCAGAGGAACTGATTACAAACAGCTACATTGTTTAAATTATTAAACTTCCTTCCTCCTCCCTTTCTTTCATCTTTTAAAGAAGTCACAGGTAAGTTTGCTGTACATTACATACAGCCACTGAGTATCAAAACAAACCAGCTGCAAGATGGAGCATGGAACTAGGTTCTTGGAGGCTGTTTGTTCTCCTTGAGGCTATATTTTCATTGACAAGGTTATTTTGCCACCAAAGCAGTAGGAAAGTGGACATGCTAGAGTAGATGCTGTCTGACGTGGGTGACGTACAAGCAGAAAGGTAACCTCACCTTAGTGCATTAAGTTCTAGACTTAAAACTGTTTCCACTCGGCAGAGCAGCTGTATGAGTAACTAAAAAGTAAGAGTACCTACACTACCAAAACCATAGAAGCTGATAGGTTGCTACAAGATACTTAAGACAAAGTACACCAGCTCTCTGGAACATGTAGGTCAACTACACTTATAGAAAATCTACCAAACCAATTTACGTATACAACCTTCTCCATCAATTGAGATTATAATCTCTTGAGATTATTTTTTCTGTTTGTCTAACTAAACAGATCAAAAGACTTTTCAACTTACTGTTCATGGAAATCCAGCATTGGTGGCTCAAACCGGAGAGGTCGACAATTTCCCCGATACAGGGATACACTGCAAGAAAAATTAAAATGCTGTAACAGATACCGTTAAATTATACATTTTTGCTCCCTTCCCACCTCATTAGCAAAACATTCATTAATATTAATAACAGGGCAACTAATTCAAAAGAAGAAACTGCCTGACAAACTTGTCCAGTCAGAATACCATAATTTTACCACCCACTCACAAGATCACGTGGTATTTCCAAGAACAATTATGCAAGGTTACAAATCTTCGAAACGGACATAACTGAAGTGTTAGTTTTCCTCTATATAGTGAATGGTTAAGTGAAAAGTAAGCTAAATAGGTTTATATCATCTTTCACAGCAATATCCAAACATCTTCCTCAATGTATAACAGTCATTTACATACACATCATGACTTTCTCTAGCTACATCTATACTAGTACATAAACAATCTTGGGCCCATTTGACGGTACTGAGGCCACATGGGAGAAAATAGTCCCTCGTCTATACTGTTAAAAACTCACCATCTCCAGAAGACAGCAACTCTGCTCTAGAAATATTCCTTAGCTTTGCTTATATTAACCTTCCCCTCAGAACTCTTTAAGAGCATGTTAGCAGATAAAGACTAAAACTTGAATACCCCTCAAACAATCCAGCAGTGAAGACCACAAAGTATCTGTAAATGTCCTCTACTACTACTTTTTTTACCGGTACAGTTATATGGAGCACAATCAATTACCCACAACATAAATTACAAGAAAAAATACAAAACAGTTTCATTGAGTGAAACATTTTCTTATTCAGAATGATGACTGTGACCACACTTAAGTATCTCCGTAATTCGGTAACACTTTATTTTGGGCTCAGTAAAAATAATATTCGTACCATAAAGATAAACCAGGGAGACAATAACGTAAAAAAAATAAACAGGAAAGGCCAAACAATGGCTCAAGACCCATGGCTTTCTTTTTTTTCTTTAAATGCTTTTGTTACTCATATTAAAACAACAGTCTCATTTTAGATCCTTGTTTTTTGACTTTGCATCAAACAATCCTAGACGCCCAAAGAGTGTAAGCAAAGGTAAGCAAAGCTGCTCCACAAATCCAGCCAGGGCAGCAGAACTGCCCAGTTCTGCCTCAACAGAGGGAGAAGCCAGGAGAGGGAAGATGCCCTTGGGCAGGCACAGGGGGCTTGCCTTATGAAAGCTGAGGCCTTGAACTCAATCCAATTCCATCCAGCATACTTCCAGGAAAACTGATTATTGATCAAATTCAGATGTCTTTCCATACTCCAGAGCCACTTCAGCAAGGAAGCTATTTACAGGAGTAAAAATTTAAGAATAGAGTATGAAAAATGAACTGTATATTCTAATAGCACAGATCTGGGCAACAGCAACATTATAACAAATCAACAGGTACTTTTTAATAAAAATACAGTGTCTCAATGACTCATTCTAGTACTCTAAATCTTCACACTTCAAGTACAATACACATGTAATAGGGATGTCTATTCATGCTGATCGATTTAAAGCTCTCTAACCTTGGATGTCGACGCATCATCAATACTACTTTGAGCTTAAGTCATTAAAAATATCTTTATCAACACAATAAAAGTAAAAGACTACTGCGGCAAGAGTAGGCATAGTCAGCTCCAGTGTATACTTACATACGTGCGTGTGTGTGCATGCACACACATGAGTACATGTGTGTATAGATCACAAAACAATAGAAGTGAAGGTGTAAGATACACCAATAGGAAGAACTGTATTCAGATCTACAGAAAATTACAATTCCTGCTACTATTAAGTTCCTCTGTGACTCATTACAGTTGTCAAAGAAGAAAGAGCTTAGGTATACCTTCTCAGGCTAAAACCAAACCTTGTGGAACAAGGGTTCAAAAAAAATTAAGTTTATTCTCTTATGTCCACTGTTTCTGTAAAGTTGTAAAATCATATGAGCAGTGACATTTTGAAAGGATAAAACAAGCTGATAGTAAGTCTTTAAAATTATCACCTCACTTTTCAAAGTTTATGGGCCAATTTCATGAAACATTTAGAGTGCATTTTTAAACTGAAAAGGACAAAAAGATCATGTACCTCTGTGTCAACATAACACTAAACAGAAACCACTCTTCTTCCATAAGGATTTTTTAAATAGTTCTGTCAATTTCTTACAATTTCAGAACACTGAACAGTCAGCCAGCATCTCTTTTTTTATTGGTAAGAAGATATATAAATTCCTTTCATGGAAAAGGTTATCAGAAATATTTACAGTATTCACAAAAGCAATAATGAAGATCTTTATTTCAAATGCATTGAAAATACAGTCAAGAGTAACTTGACCCAACTTTAACAATCAGGACATATACAATTCTCCATATACATGAAAAGTTTAAGCAATATTTTCTCAGACTGCATAGCTTTATTATCCTGGATAGCCATTTAGATAACACAGAATTTTTAAATGGCTAAAGTTTGCTAAAGGCATCTACATCATAATGACTGCCAGCTACTATAATAAATGTAACAACTGTAATAAGATTCAAATGGCAACAAGCAATATCGGGATTCCCAAACTTTGCTTACTGAAAGGCCCAACATGAATTAGCTTGCAACAGACTTACAAAATTATGATGTCTGCTCTGCTGGGCACTTGCTCACTGAAGGATGGATACACCCATGGGTAGGGCAACTTTACAGCATAATGACATTTAAGTTAATTACTAGCGTATGCATGTAGAGCTATGGCTCCTGGTCTTATATCAGAA
>NW_010097709.1:14805-19667 GCF_000699245.1 Pterocles gutturalis | reverse complement strand
TTTCCCTACCTCTCCAAGTTTTCTAACTTTCAAAGTCAAGAAGGTGATATGGATGTCCATCTGTGCTGAGGCACAACTTTCTTCTAAGGACATTCTGCAGCACTTCTATAATGTTTTGCTGTTTATCACAGAGTACTAGGCACTCATCATTTTAAATAATCTGTGCACATCTCTGCATTTGGAGATGAAGAAAGTGCTTGTCAAATACAGTATTTCAAGATTTCCGCAAAGCTGGGCAGTAACTGTTTCTCTGTATCCTCATTTTACCTTTCTAGCTGTTCTGGGATTTCTGGAGGAGGTCTGTGCTCGGCAGAATCTTATCTGTACCATCTTTAATTGCTGCTGTGGAAAATTCAAATCTAAGCATTACTCTACACATATTTTTTCCCACACTACTTTGCTAGTTGTTTAAAAGGTTTCATTTCCTCTCCTGTGCCATAAATTGTCAAGAAATAAAGACAACAGCATTAAACCATCAAATAGCAAGAGATCTCATGATTTTATTTAGCAACACAAACTCTTAGAAAGCCACTCGTACGTTATTTCTATTACCACAAAATAAAATGAAAGTGTATCCAAAAATAACCACATGAATTTTTAAAATAACAAACAGGCAAATACCTCCCAGTGGGCACTTTTTGTGCCAGAACTTCCTTGAAAGCCACCTCAAAGACAGAACACTTTTGGCTAAAAAGTAACCAACCAATCACATTTCCCTGAGTGCATCCATGATTTGTTAATATTTAAAAATAAAGCTGGATATATCAGAAAATGTATTTCCATTTTTATAGTTAAAATTATTTTAGAAATATGTGTATTAAACACTGCCTCAGTGAGAAAGTGAACTCCCACAAAATGTGATCACTTTGGTATCTGGCAGTAGCCACCGCTGCAAGTGCAAATCAGTAAGAAGACTAGCAACAAAAGTTTTTTATACATCACACGCAGATAGTAGTTGGCTCAGTTATGCCAACATTAACCCTGTACCAGGAAAACATACTCATGATATCAGATGTTAAACTTCAAAGCTAACATTTCTTGAGGGGGTTGTCTGGGGAAAGGTTGGGAAAAGAACAAGGAGAAGCTTGAATAGATGCACTGCAACCTGACCATGGGCAAGAACAAAAGAAATTAAATGGCTAGTTCATTTCCCTCCCTCCAATTACTATTAAAAAGAAGATGAAAGAACTGAATAAACTGTCAAGATAGGGAAGAAATACCTGCAAGCTATACCAAGAGAAGAAGATTAATCTCTAATAAGGTCAATAAAAAACAAGTCACCTAGAGAAGTTAAGCATGTGCACCAGAAACCTAGTTTTCAGCAGGGCCACTAAAAAAAATCCACCTAGAAAAATACTTGTACGATCACGTAAAACCAATAATGACAGAGAGAGAAATGGACAGACAGCAAATTGGGTGTTTACTTTGTAATATGGCATCAGAGAGTTTGTGATGCACATCTCTTTCACATTATGATTGAACCCCTGCGCTCTGAAGTGGAATGGACTACCTCTCCTAGCAAACTTGGAGATTTTTCAAATCCGTAAACCAGTGTTTTATTAGAACACATTCTAGAACACTGACGTGTCAAAACACAGAAAGCAGTCTTCTTGGAAGAGAAATTAAAATAAAAAATTCTGGAAGCATATCTAATCCATGGCCTCAGTCTCATTCTCAATGACCACCAAATTCACCTTTTTCCTGGGAGACAAAAAAATTGCACATAATTCCTAGGTCCCAATAAAGGCACCTTCTTTCTGCCACTGAGACTCAACAACTTAAACAAGATACTATTCCATTTCAACTATCTCCATAAAGTGTGACTCTACTCAAGACATAAAATACACTAATCATCATTCTCAGAAGTTCAATTGTCAGTCCTAAATTTATGTTTTCATACTTGCAGTCTGACTGACATACTGTAGTGCATAGCTACAGCTGTTTAAGTTCCTGTTCACAGCTGTGTCCCCTAGCATTTTGCAATCCCCTAACAGCTTGTGGAAGAATGCAACAAACACCCACAGCAAAACTCCAGTTCACAATCCATGTACAAACCTATCATCACCAGCAGGGTAAAATAAGTCACTGGACCACGAATTACAGCATTTGAGCTACAGGCACACATATTCACTTTCTCTGTCAAAGAAGACAGCATCCTTGGCAGGAAGGACAGGTAAACAACTAGGGTACTAGCACCTTAAGCCACTCACACTGTTTGTGAGGTATGCATGACCAGAAGTCCAGTTGATTTAATATTAACAAACCATGACGACAGGGAAGAACACAATGATCACTTAGCTTAAGCTACTTGGCTTACAGAAATGGAAGTTTTGAAAGTTAGTATTAGTTACACTACTCTGAACCTATTTGCTTTGATTGTGTTCTTCTGAAAGCCATTAAGGATCATTTTTCAACACACAAGAGGACTCCAATAATGAAATTTAAGAGATTCTTTTACAGATGTGCAAAGTCTGAATCCACCACAGGATAATGAGCACAGGACTTCACACAAGCAGTTTAAGATAGTAAAAGTGGGAAAACCGTTAGTAAACAAATTATTTAATGTGCATAATTTTGATTTGATCTTTAAAAAATACATTTTTATTTTTTCTTGACCATATTGTTATGATTTGCATGATTACAGCAACCAGGAAAATTAAATTGGAGTAACTCTAAATGCATGGTAACTTTACATGTGGTAATTTGTTCTCCTATCACAGTACAGTTAGACACATGGAGGTTTATATATATAGTGTAAGTGGTTAACAGAGAAATCAGCACTGAAAGTATCTTTGGAAGTGACTATTTAAGGGAGCAGTTTAGCGAAATTACATATTCTCCATGCTTAATCCAAGGTTAACAGGTAAGTAGAAAACAAATATTTTAGTAAAAGCACCAGGTGGAAAGCTTAATTTGAGGGACTTCATTGATGAGAAATAAATGGGCAGAAGTCCTGAAGGGCAGAGACTCTACTGCTGAGGAAGGGGAAATAAAATAGATTCAGGAAGGTACAGCACCACAAAGTTTCAAGTTGTATGCAGAATGACAAAGCTAAACTTTTTAAATTAAAAAGCAAATGAGAAGTTCATATAATACAAGTTCAACAAAATTCACATTACCATAGTACACAAATTGCCTCAAGCTTCAGAAGTAATTGCCTTATTTCAATACATAATAGTAATTCTTCTCTTTTATATTATCACAATAAAGATAATGTGAATTTATGTTTTAATTTCACCCGGAGTGAGAGACTTGCCACACTTTCATAAGATTCTTCAGCACTTTCATGTTTACTTTTTCTGCCTGAAACCCTGAATTCCAAGTACACTTAGAAACCTAGTACTAGGTAAGCTAAAGTGTGCAGTATTTTCATACAATTCAGGAGACTTATATTGCAAGATTTAGGTCTATATTTAATCAGAAGGCACAAGAGACTGGTGGCAAGTGATACAAATAGGATCAAGATTTTTAAACATAAAATTAAAAATGTTCCCTTTTTTCCAGGTATTTTTTAAAACTTGTTGCAAAGAGAATACTCTTAAGCAACTATAAACAGCAAAATAAGAAATTTTAATATACGCATCAGAAATGAAAAAAGAATAGTCCTTTTACTAGATTTCCTGGGACAGAAATGGAAACAGCCTGTGAAAAAAACTAGCTGTAAAAATAAGCTATGCTTTAACTGACAGTTTGTTGAATGCCATTGTATAAGAAACAAGCTTCATCATCACTGTTCAACGTACTCATTAAATACACGGGAATATTTGAGGAGTCTCCAAAGAAAAATTACGGACCAGGGAAACAAAAGGCCACTTCTTTTCCTTCTTGGATATTATACATGCAAAGTTCTTCAGTAACAGATTACTTTGGGGGGCAGGGAGGGTGATGGACAACATAGATGGGCAAGTAGGGCAGAATCTATCAAAAGTAACATCATAAAAATTTTCTTCAAAGGACATCAAGAATTTCTGAAGCAGCTAAGCAAACCCACTCCTTTCTCAATAAAACTTCAGTAAAATTACTAAAAAAAAAAATAAATCTACAGAGTCTCAGTTTAGCCCCTGCTTATTTACACAAAATTGCTTGGTGGTATACATTACAAAGTGAATTAAAGAAGTCTTCCATTTCTCAATCCATATATGAAGTGATTTAGCTCTCCAATATTCAAAATGGGTTTACATTTTAGTTTAAATTTCCTCTGTATGAGACTAATAATAAAAAAATGACATTATCTGTGTTTGATTGTTTACATTAAAACTTTTATTCTTATGAAAAATATCACAAATCTTGTAATAGGATGGCTGTATTAAACTTTTAGAAAGTCATGCTTACCTTTTCTGTTGATATGAACTGAGGCCTATAGTTGTCTCAGTCTGTAAAAGAAAAAAAAAGTTTCAAATTTAAGACACTGACAGCAATATACTTCCTGGGCAGGGCACAGGGGGACGGGACAAAGCAGCAGCTGTAACAAGTTAATAGATCAGATCTTGGAAGACAAAAGAAGTAGTTCCAATCTGAAGCAGAAAATGCAAATTGGCTTTTTCCAATTAATTACTTGAAGAAATCAAGCCTCTACCAAAAGACTGTTTGGCCCTGGACAAGAACTGCAGTCAGTTCCAGTGGTAGGAACTCCTACAAATTGTTAAGACAAGCAGCAACTTAACAACTTAAAAATTGAGAGGAGGAAATTAGTCCAAGAAATTATAACATTGAAGGGAGAAAAAGAAAAACCTAGCACAGAAGAAAGAAACAAATTACAAAGAAAGCATATAAAACAAATAACAGTCAAGCAATTACCTCACTGGTGTAATTTAACAAACTAGAAAACAAAGAAAACTATAATCTCCATTTGATTAGGAAAC
>NW_010097709.1:0-14774 GCF_000699245.1 Pterocles gutturalis | reverse complement strand
TTCCCTGCTAATGATCTTCTAGACTCTATTATTAATACCTTTACTACCACTCTGCTGGACATTACAGTTAATTACTTCAGAACAAGGAGGTTACGTTGTCTAGGAAATTCCAATAAGTTTATCCTTGTCTAAGAAACCCCCACTGGTTTAGAAGGCTGCATATGGAATATCCTCCCGATACAGCAAACGTTGAAACACATCTGACTTTGAAAAATTCTGCCTTCCCATAGGATTTGGGGACCAAAAATTTGAAGATTTCAGTCCTTCTCTTAAAGGCATTTCATGGCCAAGATGAATATTTTATCTTCCGGCAGCAGGAAGAAAGTTTACAGGTCTGATAAAGTCTGTGGCGCACCGTGGCTTGTCTGAAACAGTTCAGCTCCAGTATGAAGATGTTTGTTTGCAAGGGGAATGTGAATTTTTCATACCTCATTTCAGAACAAAAATCAAGTCCCGCAGCTGGGCACCTCATTGATTTTTATTTCAACTACAAAATGCACTTTTTTCCTTGTTTTTCCTAAGAAAAAAGTATTTTTTCTTAAAACAATTTAAAAAAAATATTTACGTAAGAAATCCCTCAATAAAAAATGTCTATTTTATTTAGCTTTTTGGAGACACTTTTTGAAATTTTATAATTTTTACTATTAAATCACTTCATCCACAAACATGAATGTTTGATTCACGTCAAGGATCAATTCTGGACTGTAAATCTAAGTAGTGTTTCAGATGCAAAACAAAATTATTTGGTTTATTGACCCTGCAATTAGCACCAAACTAAAGAAAGCTGGAAGTGTATTACTTATCATTGTGAAACAAAGATAATCTGTGTGTAACTTGATGATTTATTTGCAATTTTAAATGTCTAGGCAGAGCATCAATCAGCTTTTTTATTTTAAAACCTCTGAAACAGAGGGGCCGAGTGCCTTGCTAACAGGATGTTGCATGAAGGAGTTCAAAAGAAATTATGCTTTGCTGTACAGCATGATCAGTGCAGTTTTTTTCCTCACTAAATATAATCCTAAGAGTCAAGATAAGTTGTTTTATATTGCCAATTTTATTATCATATAATAACCAGCAAGCTTTCATTTAAACTTATGTATTACATTTGTATCATAATCAGGAAAAACAGGGCCCTTCTTATTTTTCATTAAAATACACTGGCTTGCAAATCGTCCCATTAAGTTTTCCTAGCTGAGGTATACTACTCACATACTGATAAGCTTTCGTTCAGGTTCTTTTATTTCTTATGTCACCCTCCATTTTCTATTTCCAGTAAGATATAAGTAAATCCTTACAACCTGCAGAGAATTGTTTCAAAACAGTAAGAGAAATTCAATTAAAATGAAGAAAGAAGAAAGTTAAAATCAGTTTTATTTAATTGATGAATGCTTAAGATATGAAATATTTTCTATCTAACACTCCCTAGGAAGTACTGCCTAGCAACTTAATTGATTACCTCTGAAATCTAAGGAATTTAATCAGAAAAAACAGATCTTTCCCTTCCATACCTTATTTTTTCCTCAGACTGGAAAGGTGAGAGCAAACTTTCCAGTTTTAAACTACCATCCATTAATTTCTCAACTTAAAAAAAAACAGATAAGAAACTGAATCAAAGGGAATCAGATAAAAATATTCTCTCCATCCAAAAAGGACCTGTGCTGTCAAAAGCTGGTTTAACACTTGTACAAGCACTTATTCAAAATATTAAGCTAGTGATTTCCTCTAGTTCACAATAGTATGATTTTATAAGCTCTGCAGAAAATACATATTGCTTGAGTATTTTTAAATTGTTTTAATAAGCTTCAAACAGCTACTTGTAATTACATATGCTTATTCTTATTATCTGCTTTTCTATCATAGATCTGACAACCATGAATCACTGTCTGCCTTTCCAATTTTATTTTTCTTTTAATTTTAAACTATGTAACTATTGCCTACAGCTTGCAGATGTATCCATTCTTTTTAAAAGCACATCAGACCACACCCAGCTCCAAGGGCTCTGCAAGAGATGCTGCACAGCCTACTCAGTAGGAACAGGCTTGTGCTTGCTTATAAGGAGTAAAAAGCCGGAGTTATTTGACTGCAGCTGAGGGGCATGCTGATCTTTGCTACAGCCAGCTACCATTGATCTAGACTAACATATAAACTTTTCAGTAAGTCTCAGCATTTATAAGTTTTCTGCACATCTCTGATGTGTGTAGCAAATGGTCCGTTGCAAGTGTTGATGATGAGGAAGTTCTAGGTCTGAAGATCCATGCAACACAGTCAGTAATGCAGATGTACCCCAAAATGACCCAAATCCATTTTGAGTGTTTTCTCTACTAACTGAAATAATTTGCTACTTCTCCCTACCTAACAACTGCATATATCCCTCTCCTTTTTACTACAGCACAGGCATTTAAAGCCGTTCTTCTGCCAATTTCACCAGTTCCACTCATCTATGCTGTGCATTCACACCACTGACGTTCCTGCCTGCTGGAGGGAGACAACCAAAAATTCCTGTGTTCCTGTGAAATACTGTTATACAACTGTACTGATCTGGGCTGGGATAGAGCTAGTTTTCTCCATAGTAGCTAGTATGGGGCTGTGTTTTGGATTTGTCCTGAGAACAGCGTTGATAACCCAAGGATGTTTTAGTCACTGCTGAGCAGTGCTCACACAGAGTCCAGGCTTTTCTGCTTCTCACAGCACCGCACCAGTGAGTGGGCTGGGGGTGCACAAGAAGCTGGGAGGGGACACAGCTGATCCCAACTGACCAGAGGGATATCTCATACCATATGACGTCATGCTCAGCACTAAAAGAAGTGGGGGACATTTGGAGTGATGGCATTTGCCTTCCCAAATAAGTGTTAGATATGACAGAGCCCTGATTTCCTGGAGATGGCTGAACACATACCTGCTTATACTTGTGCGCACAGCTTTTGCTTTACCCACTAAACTGTTTTTATCTCAACCCATGAGTTTTCTCACTTCTGCCCTTCCGATTCTCTGCCCATCCCACTAGGAGTAAGCCAGTGGCTGTACGGGGCTGAGCTGCCGCCTGGGATTAAAACATAGGAACAACCAAACTTACTCTATGAAGGTAACAGATGTATAAACACCGTGTATTCCTTACCAACGTCCTTGAAAGTGCATTATTCACTACAATTAAAGACCACCTTCCTTTCAGTAATTTATTTTTCCTTAGAAACATAATTAAAGCACATAATTAAATTACTAGCAGTTACCTGACAGTCAGATGATGGAGCTAACAGGTTCAGATCCTATGACAGGGTAACCAAAACAGCTATTACCAACACTGTCCCATCCTTGACAACTAGCTTTGGCTCTAACAAGAGAGCATTTTTTTCAATTTTAAATTATTCAGTAGAGAAAGTTGTTTGTTATCTACTTTCTTAAGCATCAGAACTAGCAGCCAATATCCCTAATATTAGTCTTAATCAAAGATCCCACCCAGGCCAACTTTTAGACAGAGTGCAGTAGAGACCAAATTTAACAGAAACAAATGGAAATACAAGTCATTGACAATAGCTGGACAAGCATTGACAATAGCCATGGCTGTAGTCAACTGTTGGGAGTTAAATTCTCTGTCTGATCATACACTCAAGTTTTCCCTCCTATGTTCTAAAATTACAGATTTGATAGGAAAATAATAGTCTAATATCTGCACACAAAGCTTAAAATCACAAAATCACTTTGGTAGGACATCAGGTGTCTGAAATACATTTAGGAGCAAAAATCCAAATATTCACATTTATAAGGAAAAGCCTGGGTTTTGCTTTCAGGTATCTGTTAAATACAAGACAAATTTATTTCAATTACACTTTCTGGGTTTTGAGCAGGGGGTTGTTTGCTTTTTGGTTTGTTCGGGGGTTTTTTGTGGGTATTTTGTTGTGTGCATTTTGGTTTAGGGTTTCTTTAGGTTTTTTGGTTGGTTGGTTTTTGTTGCCTTTTTTTTTTTTTTAAAGCAGGGTCAATCTAGAGCAAAGAAATAGCATACCAACTTCAGCAGCTCATCAACCATAGCATCATGGAACTAAACCAAAAATAAATCTCATGTGGCAGTTTCTATAATTACCACTCATTTTTATTACATGTCAATCTTTAGAGTCGTGCAGTAAACAAAAACATTCAAATGTGTTCAGTTACATTTTCTAAATATTATTTTTTTTTATTTGATCTTCAAGTAAAATTGTGGACCTACTGTGCTGCAGTCTGGCATGCTATTTTTCCTGTGTGACTGCACAAAACTGCCAAACATAAATGCCAAGAACTAAAACCATGTATCAGATCAATCCACTATATAAGGTGTAGGGTTTTTTGAATACTGATGGCTTACCAGGTAAAGAGAAATAAAATTATGCTCTTTAATAAATACAGTTTATTCTTTCTCCTGTAAAAGAACTCGTCTGTAAGAGAGCAGCAATAGCAAAACATGATTTATGGGAAATTTTTATTAAATCTTATCTGTACAGGAGAAGTACTACAAATAACAAAACACTACCATGCAATGTACATACCAGGAAGAAGGCTGCATGTGCACACTATTAATATTTCAAGAGACATAATAAGCTAAGTTACAGGAAAAAAAAAATCAGTTGGATTAATTTCCTGATCCAACTGACTGACTAACAAGAAAAACTAAGGTCAGCACAAAAGAAACAGTAGAAATACACAACTGAGTGGGAAAAAGAAGCAGGAGAGGGAAAAATCTCCCCTTTTACCAATATTGGGGGTTTATAATCCTTCCACCCAAAAGGCTATGTTCAAGTCCTGGAGACAGATTATTTTTTTTATCAATTGCTTTAAATTTAAAGATAGCATATGCATTTAGTCTGTTGCTACTAACAGTTGCATGCCTCAATTTATATCTTATATAACCTTAGAAGGATTAAACTATAAACCAAGGGGCTTTCAGAATAAAGATCTTGAGACAAATTGCACATAGTGAGTTAGAAAATTTGAAGGCAGTCAGCCAGCACTGGTTTCAAGACTTACAACAATTTCTCTCCAGAGGCTTATATCCTCAAGAAAGATTTCACAGAGAATCTGTACCTGAAAGCACACCTTACAGACTCAGTACTGTGTGGAATGATACCAGACAACAATCTTGCGCACACAGAGAATCAAAAACCAGACCTTACAGTCTGAAGGATGTCTCTAAAGATATCTATGGTTGTTAACTTTAGCTATAAAACAAAAAAAAAAATAAAAAAAAAAAAAAAATAAAAAAAAATTCCACCAAAACATCAACAAACCAAGCAAAAAAATAAAAAAGTTTAAAATTAATGTCTCACCAGTCTGTTATAATAGCTATTCTTCACTTCTTGGTAAGAGGTCATATTACCTAGCACTACATTCAGTCATCTAAACATAGGCATCTGCTGCCACTTGAGATTAATGTCCTAGGGCAACCTGCCTGGTCTTAGACTGACATCCAGAAGGGCACACAATTTCTCCAGTGTGCTGTGCCATATCTGCCAGGTCCCTGTACATGTCCAGCACAGCCCAGGACATCTCAAATAGCACTTGTTACCTATGTTTAAGCAACAGAATTAAAGCCCCGAAGTCTTAAACAAGGATGGCGGCGCAGGAGGCAGGCCAGGGAGCAGGGAGGTCCTCCTCTTAATCAAGACCTGAGGTTTCTGGACACTAAATACATTTCTTTAATGTTACCAAAATTCTCAACAATCAAAGCTTTCTGTACTCCTACACAAGAGCATCCTCACTAATTTAAAAGACTCTTTCAGTTTTAATTTTGTATTAACATTTTATGTATTGTTATTTTATAGTAAGGCTGGTTCCTTCTTGTAGAAACGCTATGTCCTGCTTGCAACTATATCTTGAGAGACAGCTACAAAACTGATATGTAGATGGCAACTTAAATCTTCATTGCTGCATTCATGAGCTCTATGCTAGTAAATAGGATAATTAAAAGAAACACAATTAATGATGAATATTTTGCTTGAGGTAATGGAAAAAATTAATGCTGTAATGTGGAAGGCAGCTGAAAGTGGACTGAACTAACTCATTCTTGCCATGCTGTTTCATGACCCAAACTCACAAAAAAAAAAATCAGTTGACTTTCTCTGACAGAAAACATGCTATTGACGTTGGCTTTGCAACAGTCACTCCTGGGCATCAATTAATTATTTTTTAACTAATGCCTGGGGATGACAATTCTTCCTGTACGAGAAGAAACTGCAATTTTTTTCTGAGCAGAAGAAAGGCTTCAGCTGCTTACAAGCAATGGCAATGAACTAAGATGGCTTTTATCCTTTTATGAAATCATACACATTGAAAGGAAGCTCCAGAGGCCACCTAGTCAAGCCTTGCTCAGGGGAGGTCTGGTTAGTGCAGGCTTTGGGCCATCGAGTTCTGAATATCTTCAAAGACAGAAATTCTACAACTACTGTAAATAACCTGGTCCAGTGTTTTATCACCCTCAAGTTTAAAAGCTTTTCTTACATGGGTTTGGAATGTCCCAGGCTGAAATTTGTGTCCAAAGCCTCTCATCCTTCCCACCATACACAATGAAAAGCCTGGCTCTAGTCAACTCTACACTGCCCACAGCAATTCATTTTCCCTGTGGTGTTCTTGCCTAAAGGCTGAAGAAATACATCCTAACATGAGAAGCGTTCCAGCCCCCAACCATCCTGGTATCCCTCTGTTGTGCTTGCTCCAGTACGTCAGTGCCTTCCTTGTACTGGGTAGCCCAGACTGGCCACAGTACTCCCACTGCAGCCTCACAAGTGCTTAAGTGGAGGAGAGGGGGGAACCACACCCCTTATCTTCTGGCTCCATATTTGTTCATACAGTTCTGTAGGCTGACAGCCTTCTTCGCTAACAAGGGCACACAGCTAACTTATGTTCAATCTGGTGTCTATCAGGACCCTCCAGCTCTTTTCTACAGCACTACTGCCTAGCCAGTCACTGCCCAACCTGTCCTGTTACACAGGGTTATTATTGTCTCCCAGGTGCAGGACTTGCATTTGCCTTAGCTGAATGTCATGAGGATCCTGTCAGCCTGCCAAAGTCCCTCTGAATAGCCTTGCCTTCCAGTGTATCAACTACTTTGCCCAATTTGGTAGCATCCGTAAACGTACTGGGAATACTCTCTATACCACCATCCAGGTTGATAAAGAAAACATTAAACAGTATTGTCCCCAGTATCAAGATCCATCATGGGTAACTGAGTGCCAGCTGAACTTCGTACTGTAGAGTAATACCCATTTGAGGTCAATAGCCACTTTATCACCCACTTACATGGTCTGTATCTTAGCAGTTTGGCTACATGGATATTAATGGAGATCATATCGAAACCCTTTTAAAAGTCAATATACAATATGAAAATTCAAGGTAATAAAAAAATACATTTAAACTTTACACCTGAAAAACACTATTACTGATACACCAGAACCAAATAGTTGCCACTTCTGTTAACACACTTCTTTACTATGCCATATGGAATGAAGCACAGATCATGCAGAAAATACTAGAATTTCTCCAGTAAAAAAATCAGCATTGCTGATTCCCATGCATGTAACTCAGTACCGTAGCTTCCTCACTGCAAAGCCACTGCAAGTCATGCTAAGGTTCCCTCTATTGATGTTTAGGTCCAATGTAATTCTCATTATCAGCTTTTGTGACTAGCAGTTTATGAACAAAGACAGCAAATATGTATTAAGTATATATAACCACAGAGGTTTTCTTTTCTCCCTATTTTAGCTATTCTGCAAACCAGTAAGTATCAGTAAAATAATTTCTAGCAGTTTGCCTTTAAAAATCATTTCATACACTTAAAATTACTGGAGTGAGGATTAAGAAAATTTGTGGGAAGAGTCTTGGCATTTTCCTTTTTCATTGTAGGAATATGCTACTTTAAAAATACTACTACATAAGCAGAAGTACTTTCCAAACACTTAGTCTGAATAGAAGATCGCTCACTCTGGAAAATAGTGGCCCCAACTACATTGTCCAGGAGAACATTAGATACCCAAGCTCTCACAACAAATAGAACGACCTGGCAAACAGCCCTTTATGAACTAAAAGCAAATGAAAACTTTGTGCTGAAAAATAAATTTTATTTTACCATTCACTTTTAAAAATAAAAGTCCTTAAGAAGCAAGCCAGTATGTTGGCTTAACATGAAAGGACAATTTATTAAAAGGAACAGTTGTAGTTTATTTCAGCACTCCTAATATTTGCAGATTACATCATCATCAGGGACCTGAAGCATCTGTCAGGTCTGGACAAGGGTTCAAACAACCAGGACACATGGGGGAGATTGCCTGACACTGACAAGGCAAAGTTTAGCTGGAGAGCTCAAATCTAGAACTGGGAATAACTGACTAAGCCGTAGGACACTAAAGAAAATAATGTGTCTGGAGAGCATAGTGAAATACAAAATATATGAGCAAACAAAATGTTGTCAACAATTTACAACTCATTTTGGAACTACTAAAACAAGTGTCATTACACCGGGAAGCAACTACTGTATCTCAAAGCCTCAGAGCACTAAAGTTCTAATTAAATGCTACACTGTAAGTAGTGTGTAGACAAATAAAAATCCAGTAAAGAAAGTTACAGGGTGTTTTTAATAATTTGCGTTACTGACGAAGCTACAGGTGTATTTTAGTATAAAATTATCATTGTGAAGAGGGCAAAAAAACTAACAAAAAAACAACTGAATATATACTGGAGATAAAAGAAGCAGCAAAACCAGCTTAGGCATTAAACAAATATGTACTTAAGGAAATTTGTGCAAGTTACTTCTCTAGAGGTTTTAAGAACAGAAGAGTCAAGCAGCTGCCAAGGATAGTCCATCTACACACAACACTATGTGAAGGAAGTACTAGGTGATCTCCTGAGATCCATTCCAACCAAACAAATCTATGACTCCATAAAGAGCCAAACAATTATACAGACATCTGCAAATTGTCTGCTATTAAAGAAAAATACAAACCCAACATTGCATTGAGCAATGGGCAATTTATATTAATAAAATTCTCACCCTGTGTTCAGGATCTAAATAAATTATTTGACGAGTTCAAAAAGTTGAGTCCTTAAGGGTACTGATTCATGTGAAGAATGGACAGAATTAGGAAAATACCTCATTATTGTAATTTAATCCATGGGCAGAAGCAGCATAATTTTATTCAGACAAACCTTTAATCTAAACATGTATGCTAAAGGATAAAATTCTCATTTTTGCTTTGTTAAGACAGAGGACAAACTTACATGGTGTAGCACTTTCTAATCCACATACTGGAAGTCCATACCCACAAAGTACAGTCTCTGCTACTGTCATCTACTATCACGAACCACTGAAATTTCCATTGCCAGTCTATTTTCACTAAATGCAAGGGGTTTTTACTTATATATTTAAAGATTTATGCTCTTTCAATAAGTAACTGGTTTAACTCACTCTGGTCAAATTCAATTTTCCAACACATTTCAGTTATTTTTTTTAAAGCAAGAGCCCTAAAATGTGATTGTGTGCAGTGGTTTCATAACACATAAGGAGTGTTTCACCAATAGTATGTAGTCCAAATAAGTACAAAAAAATGGTATCAAGAGGATATACTCTAACTGGAGGGAGCTGGCAGGAATCCCTAATGATTAAGTTATGTAAGACTCAGCATTTGATTTGCCTTCTTTGGAAAGCAACTCCTTCAAACAAGAAAAGTGCTTGCTTCTACCGTAAAGATACCAAACTCTTTCAAAGGGGCAGAAATGAAGCAAGACTGGAGATGTCTTAGACTCTTCAATGATTATTAATCATTTTATGCACTGAATTGGCTATTTTTTATATTAAAAAAAAAAATCACCTGAAGGTGACAAAACATTAGACAATACTGAGTTACTACTACATCATTGTATTTGTTCTGCAATGATGGATGACCCACAATCAACAAACATGAAAACTTGCAGAAGGCCCGAAAGGGAAACATTCAATTACATTACAGCAGGTTTAAAACTTTAGTAACTGCAGTTCACAAGATGTAAATCTGGTTTTACAACAATGTATTTGCTTTGGTTTTATTTTTTAATTGCAGTAAGTAGTCACAAGAGGTCACCACACTAAAATGTAAAGAAAAAAAAAAAAAACAAATAAATTGTAAGCTAGAGAAAATACGATGTATCATTCTGATTAAAAGGAACTGGTTTCACTTATGTAGGTATTTTTGGCTTAAAAGCCACAACCATAATATAAAACATATAAACCATTTATTAGAAATTTGGTCTCTCTTGCTTTGTTTTAAATTAAATATTCTGCAGTGTATTAGGACAAGTGGCAGCCAAACGCAATCCAAAGCACTGCAAAGTTCACTGTGCAACAGAATTGCTTGACTTTGTCCCACCATACTATTTAAACTAATTTTTCTGTCTCTGTTACATCTTGCAATAAAGTTGGAATGATTAACAACTCATTTTACTTTTCCATCTTTATATGAAATATTGAGGCAGTTCACAACAGCACCATTATTGTCTAGTCCTGAGAACTATAGTGATTAATAGAGTCCTAAAATAAATAAATATGATAATTTCAGATTTGTACAATTCATTTTAATTAGGTTTAAAATAATATTCTGGGGAAAAAATAATCTAAAATGTAGAAAACTGAAATCAACTACATCCTTTTTGTCTTAAAATTGGGCCAACACCTGTCTGTCATTTATATGAACCCAATCTTGTTGAACAAAACATATTCTAATGGAGTATGTAAATTAAAGGAAACTAAGTCTAGTGATTTTTTTCTCTTACATTTATACTGATATGTGGTATCTCCATGCAAATAAAATAAATATTCTGAGTCAAAAACCACAATAATTAAGATGGTAACCACTATATGGAAAACTTCGACAACTCTATATGTTGTCCCAAACCAAGCCTATACAGATATCTACTATTGCTTAGCACATGACACCTAAACAACTGTTTAATGAGGAACCTGGGGCTTTTTGGTTTGCTTGTCTGGTGTTTTCCAGTGGGGCAGAGGGGTGGGGTGTGGAGAGGACTGTTGAATTTGTTTGTTTTTAACTGGAAACTTTTCCGTCACCAGCTTAGATCATTTTGAAGGCTTTTATCCTTGTATACTATAATCTTAAAATCCATAGTAAGTTATTAATTGTTCTTGATTTACATTAAGGGCCAAGAAGTGGAAGAAGAAATAAAAAAAAAAAAAAAACAACAAAAAACCCCAAACAACTTAGGTAGGTGGGCAGAAAAAGAAAAACCACCTTCATAAATCTGAAACAAATAATATTATTGTAAGCCCAAAACCATACAGCTTTTACATTTGTTGACTCTTCTAGACTAGCTAGGAGGTAGCAATGGTAAATCAAGCGCTGCACTGGTAACTAATGAAGTTAAACACAGTCACATGCCACATATTCTAATAATTTAAACAATTAATTGGTTTCTTCTTTCTCCTCTCCTCCCTCTCAGCTACCAGG
The DNA here is from genome assembly GCF_000699245.1 of Pterocles gutturalis. Lineage (NCBI taxonomy): Eukaryota > Metazoa > Chordata > Aves > Pterocliformes > Pteroclidae > Pterocles > Pterocles gutturalis. The sequence continues at coordinate 3,315 of NW_010097709.1, read as the reverse complement.
ACTAACATCATCAAGGAATTTTAACAGAAGACTCTCTCAACATAAACACAATCCACAAAATGCGTATTTATTAAATTCTAGTAAAGAGAACTCTGCAACTACATAGATTTAAAATATCAAGCCATATTGCCATGTATTTCATCCCAGCTACTACCACTATCTCAAAATATTAGCACATATTCTTCAAAGTTAACTTTTCACGTTTTGACTCATGCCAACAGAAAGCTGACAAGAATGGCAACATTATACCTGAAAAGTCCAGATTTGCAACAGTAATTACATCACTACAGTAATTTGAACTTTGTTTAAACTTGGTCCCAAGAGCTACCTTTACCTTTGGGAATATTGCAACACTTCCCAGTTCCTCTAGCTGTGCTATCCAATTGCATCCCAACTCAACATCAAGATGAGTCAAACACAAAGCATCCCCCAGATTTTCTGAGGAAAAAAACCAACTGGACAAACAGGCCAGACAGAACCTGTGGGAAACTCCACCTGTCTCCCAACACAAAAGATCGGTAACCAGAACCTCAGGACACACCAAAGCATACTGTTGAAAATAACTCTAGAAGGTCCAAAAGTTTTTTGGACTTAAGTTTGATCCTTGCTTAGTTTCAAAAATCCACTCACCCATGAGTTTCAGAAAGCAGCTACCAAAATGAAGATGAAACATTGCTAGTTCAGATGATTTACTTTGACTACATACCTGCAATAGGTCTCCTTCATCAAAACGAAGCATTTCTATTATGCCATCCGACTGGATGAAAGCTGCCAAGAAAGACAAAAAAAATAAGTTACTTAACATCAAAACATATTGCTATTAAATGAAAAAGAGCAAATTAAACATCTAAAATGTGCTGTACCTCATTTTGTAGAGAGAACTATGACAAACCAAAATAACAATGCAAAGTCTAATGAAATACCAAACACAAATCTGTGATCCTAATTATCTTTCAAGAGCTTCAATTCCAAGATGTTCGTATTAATTAGTAGCACACTTCTCAAATCAATCTTTTGGCATAAAAACACTCAACTGAAAAGTGAACAACTTCTTCTAGGTTCCCTAAAAAGACTGGCTGTACCAAGCTAAATCAGTACTTTAATTAATATGACTGACTGGGTACCTAAACAATTGAGTTTAATGCATCTAAGCCCACAAAGAATTCCAACACAAACAGAATTTCAGTTTCATTTATACACCTAAAATCTTAACTGTACATCTGGAAAGCATCGTTCATACTGTTCCCTAATCCTCAACACGGCAACAACTCTCTCCATCTTGACAGTAACATAATAAAATTTGAAACAGTTTAGGAGTGTTTGCACCATATGACTAAACTTGATGAAAAGTTCATGCCTCAGTCACATATAGAATCTGCAAATTTAGCATTCCTCCTCTACTCGTTTCCTCTAAATGTTTGGTCAGGCAATTGCTCTTCAATTCCTCTCAAAATGTAGGGATTGCTACTTTCTTTTAAAGACAAAGAAATAAGGGCATTGCCCTTCCTGTAAAATACAATAATGTGTACAAGTATGAACATGAGTGAAAGAGGAAAGAAAAGTTCAAACAGGTCTAAATTTTACTCCCCAAAAGACTAATCACACACACCAAAAAAAGCACATCTTTAGGATAAAATATACTAACAGCCTTAAACTAGAAAACTGTATTTAAAAACCCTATAAATAACTCCTCCCCTACCCCAGGACCTTTTTCCATGACTGCCTTTACCGTTCAGCTAGATGAAGTTGAGAGAGCACAAACACACCCCTCTTTCCGCAAAGAGGAACAACTTCAACACGAAGAAGCTAAAGATTTCCCAGCATATAGAAGCATAGCAGGTACTTCTGAAAGATAGAATTTGAATCCCAGTCTGAAAAAGGAGATTTAAACCTACATCTCCCACTTTGAAGGTCAGTGTTCTAATAAGAACAATTATTATAAGGTCACCAACATTGCCACTTGTCTCTATGATATCTTAAAAGAAAACGTGACATTACTTTTTGAAAGCAAAAATAAGAAAAAAAGCACTCTTGGCAGTCAGGAGTAAAGGTACCTACTACACAGAGGAACACTAACATATATTTGTCCCATGCATTTCCTCACTGGCTGCTTTAGTGATACCACACTCAGCACCCAAAATCCAATTTGCTGCTTAACATATCACTGTTTGCACATGGCATTCTGCATCCCTGACTCCCCCATATTTTTATACCTTCTCCTAAAAGGTACAAACTCAACAACCTTGCTTTCATATGAAAAAAAAGTAAAAGTCAACATAAAGCAAAGATTGCTGCTGTCATCTCCAAAAGTCTCTTTTGGTATGCAAAAAAAAAATAACCAAGAAAACAAAAACACAATTATACAATTACTTTCCAAGCTACCATACACCTCAGAATTCTAACATTTAGTGACACAGTCTGAGAAAGCAGCCCAGCTTGTGGAAATGTGAAAAATCACCATAAAGGGGAAGGTGGGGCTCAGATTACAAACAATATACATGTCCTGCAATATTAACAGTGGCATGAACAGTATTAGTCAGTCATGTCAGCAATATCTTAGAATATTTTTGTGTATTTATTGTTGTTACTTTAATGATTTTCAAAACAAACAAGTCATTCTTAATACAAGAATCAGGGGTTTGGTCAATCACTTATACTGAAGAACTATACAGAACATAGGATAAGAGATTAAAAAAACAAAACCAAACAGCATTTAAACAGCTGTTATGAGATCAAGTCCTACAGCTAATGCAGATCTGGACTTTTAAAACTTTAATTACTGGAGTAGGCCTATCAGTTTAAAGTTTAATCCTAGAAACAAAGAACAAGTAAATTCTTGTCAATTTAACCGGCAATACATTCAAGTATAGGGACATGGATTTGATGGAAGGACCACTTGCTGGATAAGGAATTGGCTAGACGGCCGCACTCAAAGAGTTGTGGTCAATGGCTCAATGTCCAAGTGGAGACCGGTGACAAGTGGTGTTCCGCAGGGGTCGGTCCTGGGACCAGTGTTGTTTAACATCTTTGTTGGAGACATGGACAGTGGGATGGAATGCACCCTCAGCAAGTTTGCCAATGACACCAAGCTGTGTGGTGGACACGCTGGAGTGAAGGGATGCCATCCAGAGGGACCATGACAGGCTTCAGAGGTGGGCCAATGCAAACCTCATGAAATTTAACAAGGCCAAGTGCAAGGTCCTGCACGTGGGTCGAGGCAATCCCAAACACAAATACAGGCTGGGTGAAGAGTGGATAGAGAGCAGCCCTGAGGAGAAAGACTTGGGGGTATTGGTGGATGAGAAGCTCAACATG
>NW_010097708.1:0-1770 GCF_000699245.1 Pterocles gutturalis | reverse complement strand
CTTCACCAGCACCCTTCCCGAAATGATGCAGTTGGGCAGGTCGTCATTGATGGTCGGGTGCTGGTCAAAGATCCTGGAAGGCAAAAACAGACCTCGTGTGGGGCCCAGGCAGTGGGAGAGGCAGTGCTGGGGCAGGTCCCCGCGGTGCTGCCAGGGAGCTCACCCTCACCGGTGCTGGGGCTGGAGGCCATAGAGTGCGTGGTTGAAGCGGGCGTTCACCTTCCTCTCCAGGATGAAGTTGCCAATGTTTTGAGGCAGCAGGCTTTGGAGGAACTGTAGGCAGCGGCTGATGTGGGAGAAGTCGAAGGGATACCCACCATCTGCCACACGGTGCATCACCCAGGTCCCACGCTTGGTGCTGAGGAAGACCTGGGAGGAAGGAGAGAGGAGGTGGCGGGGTGGCAGCATCCTCAGGACCAAGCCGAGTCCCCGCTGTGCTGCATGGACAGGGATGCTGGCACAGCTGCTGGGACCACAACAGCCACCCCCATCGAGGGGGGATGGTGCTTGTGGCTGGCTGTGGTGCTGAAGGGAGGATGGCAGGGGGTTGCTTGGTGCCCTCCGGGGTCCACGTAATAAGCACCCCAGCTCCGGCAGCTCTCCCAGCACACCTGCTTGGCCATGTGACTCAGCTCCACCGCGATGTCGATGCCTGAATTTCCGGTGCCGACCACGACCACCCGCTTCCCCACAAAGGGCTGCGGGCTCTTGTAGTCCCGGCTGTGCAGGTACCAGCCCTCAAATTTTTCCAGCCCTGGAAGAGAGAGGGAAGCCACGCCAGGCAGGGACATGGGGCAGGGGGTGGCTGACCCCCTGCTTAGATGGTGGTGTGTTTTGGGAACAGGCTAGGAACAGCGTGACCAACATGAGCGATGCAGCCCTGGGATGGTGCCCAGAGGGGTGGTGGCGTCTCCAGCCTGGGAGATGCTCAGTGTGGCCCTGAGCGTCCTGCTCCGGCTTTGGGCAGGGCTTGGACTTGAGATGTCCATGCTCCCATCCCAAAATCCTCCTGCAATTCCTGCCCGGTGCCAGGCTTTGGGAGCAGAGGAGCAGTCAGGGTCTGTCCCATCCCGCCAGACCCTGGTGACTGTGTGCTCCAGCCTGTTCCATGGGAGAGGTGAGCTGGCAGCAGTGGCACAGCGGTTCCTGTGGCCCAGCTTTCTGGGGTTTCTCCTTGCACGGGGGCATGGGGTGGTACCTGGGAAGGTGCTGAGTGGGAGGTGTGCCTCGCTGTGGTGCCCGGTGCACACCAGCACAGCGTCGAAGACAGCTGCCTCCTGCTTCCCCTCGCTTTCCGTCACCACCTCCCACTGGCCCGTGGTGGCGAAGTCAGGGCGCTTGGCCATGCGGCACACGTTGGTCTGGGTGTGGAGAACAGCGGGTGTCAGACACCCTGTGCCCCCCAGCCCTGATGCCACCACCCCGGGACCCCCAGTCTCTCACCCTGAAGCGGATGTGTGGGAGCAGGTTGAAGCGCTGGGCGTACATGCGGAAGTACTCCATGATCTTGGAGTTGTGCATGTAGTTGGGGAAGTCGTCGGGGATGGGGAAGTCGCTGAAGCACATCATCTCTTTGGAGGTGTTGATGATGACGGAGCGGTAGATGCTGGCGCGGCCCTCCTCGGCGGGTGGCTCCTGCTGGAGCAGGGTATGGCTCGGTGCTGGCGTGGGGACCCGGGGCTGCGGATTTGCAGCAGACACCTGCCTCCCTTGCCTGGCGCCTCGCTGCACCCATGGGTGCAGGATTGAGCCACAGGTGGTTGTAGCACC
>NW_010097707.1:47510-56781 GCF_000699245.1 Pterocles gutturalis | reverse complement strand
GGGGCAACCAAAAAAAAACCCCCAAAACCAAAATAAAATAAAACAGGAGAGGAATGTAAGCAAGCCAGGTCTACCTTGCAAATTCAGGAGACATCCAGTATGATTTTGCAGGCAGTGTAATTATATGAATGTTCCTAGAACGCAGTGGATAAATTCATTCCTGGACAAGTCTTTCGTTACTTTTGGTACTCTCTGCACTGTACTCCATTATCCTGTGTAGATCTGCTGATTCTAGCAAGTTCTAAGGATTGCAAGTTGATTTAGGTGTGTTCATCATTCACTGTTTGTATTTGTTTATAAATGTCACTATTGACTAAAGTAACAATTTGTACTTCTGAAAGCTCCTGTATCTCCTAAATAGCTGGGTTGTGATTTTTGAGCATGCTATGGTATTGATCCATCGACATTTTCAGACATTTGTAGTATTTCCCAGTTACTTTTGTCTGTATCAGTGCTGTAATATGCAATACAGAACAACATAGAAATGGTAAGAATGTACCTAATTGTGGTGAAGTTAACAAGTGTGCTGTCCTGTTTTCTAGACAAAATAATTAGACATAGAGCTTGTACTTTGAAGGACACCGCTCATGCTATCATTGCTGCTGAACTGGATCCAGAATTTAATAAGATGTGTGAAGAAATCAAGGAAGCGAGAAGAAAAAGAGGTATGTTTAACTTCATTTATCATAACACAACATATATGGCATATAAAACAGAATTTACAAATGTCCATGTAAAAAATTAAATTTAAGATGAAATATAGAACGCATGTCAGGCTCTGGCAGTGCATGTTAAAGGATGAGTGATCTTGAAACTTGTCGACTTTTTCCAGCTACGTGAGCTGGTCCAATAAGGCACTGTCATTCTTTACAAAAGAAGGATGCATTGCCTGTTGGTACAAAACGTATTACAGAACATGGTGAAGAGACAAGTATTGGGATTGGTGAAGATGTGGTGAAACCAGTGCTGTATGCTAAATCACAGAATTGCAGAATGTTAGAGACTGGAAGGGACCTTGAAAGATCATCTAGTCCAGTCCCCCTGCCGGAGCAGGACACCTAGATCAGATCACACAGGAATGTGTGATGCTAGAAAATGCTATGTAATGCAGTGTAATAACAGTTATGATTAGGGAGAATGAGACTTTCTCATTTCTGGTCTTAACTTATAACTGCTGGTTCTTGAAATACTTCTTTCAGTAGATTGAAGACCCTTTATTAATAAATGTCTTTGAACTATGCAAGTATCTGTAGGCTTTCTGTTCTTCAGGTTAAAGCAGAGACAGTTCCTTTTATTTTCCCATTCAGTCATGCATTTTTTTGTCTAATTCTGTACAATGTGTGTCTTGAATTGTGAATAAGAGAACCGATTGTAATTCACTGTGGTTATAAAATAGAACTAATATAATGCCTTTATTTCTCCTCTGTACTTTTCTATTAGAAGCGTAAGAATATTCACAGTTCTGGCCTTGGTGTCATGCTGAGAGCTATGCTCGGTTAATTATCCGTTATGAGTCCCCCATGATTGTTAAAGGTTATTGCTTCCCAGGTTAAAGTAACTGTTTGTAAGAGCTGTTTGTTACAGGGAGTTACTCTATAGCTTGTAAGTCCCTCCTTGCAAGTCTCCCAAGAGCTAACTGGAACGCTGCCCTTCTTTTTGTGGCAGTGACCAAGTAATATATATTTCTGTGGGCAAAACCTGCAGACCCTGTTGAAAGAGGTAGGTTTTCAGAACTCATAATTAAGGCTAATGATGTAATGCAATGAACTTGTTAAATCAGAAGAAGAAGATACAATTCGTGTCAGATACTGGTTAGTGGACCATCAGGTATAGGTAGGTGGCTAGCAGCACCCGTTTGTGTCAACAGCTCACATACAACAGCGGAGAGTTTTCAAAGTGTGTTGTAGGCATTGGCATGGAAACTAGTGCAGTGTCACAGGTACCTGCAAGTCACATTACACATTGTGTATGTGGACCACATTGTGGTGGTTTCAAGAGCAAATGAGCTCTGCAGTTGGTCCAGTTGAAGAGTGTGGAAGGCTAAGATCACTTATGGGATTAGCAAGGACAGAAGATTTGGAATGCATGGAAGAAGCTTTGTTAGATTAGCTGGTTATGGACGAAAGAAAATATATCAAGCTCTTGAGGTCTGAGGAAGCCTCATATACTGTAAGGCAAACACAAGAGATTGTCCTGTCCCTGGGTCAGGAGTTGTGTCAAAGATTGTTGTGTAGAACATCAAGAAGATGGTGCTTCAGACATGTAGTCTTGGCACTTGGCACATGGAAGGGATGTGAATGCTGATCAACCTTGCCATTGTTCCTCCTGTTTTGCTCTACAGAGCATGCTCAGCGGGACAGCAGATCAGCAAAATCACAATGCATCTGTTGGTCTAGACTTTGGCATGTACCCTCTTTTGCAATGTTTTGGACAAGGGATGACAAAGGCATATACTTGCATTTTCTTCTTTTGATTGGATGTCCACAAGGTTATTAAGGGATTTCTTGTTTCTTCTTTGGATTGGTTACCAGATCGTCAGGTAGAGAAGTGATCCCCAGATCCTTCTCCTTTCCCTCTGCTTAATAATAGAGTATATTTTGAAATATTTGAATGTTTCAGTAAGGAAATACTTGAGGAAAACTCTGTAAGCAGTGTAAACTATACCTTTTGCTGTCCAAAAGCTTTGTGCAACTGGCCACTTAAATGTAAGGGTAGTTTGCCTGAGGGGAGCTATCTGATGAAATCATGCTGAATGGGGCAGCCAGCCTTGCGCCTTGACCAATGTATGAGACCAAGTGGTGGGGAACTGGACCCTGAAGTACTTTTTTTTTTCTTTAATGTCGACAAGACATGTCTAAGCAAGGTGTTAAATGAATGTTGAAAATCAAGTCACAGTGAGTGGCCTTTACGGTATGACGCACAGCAAGCTCTTCTTCAGCTCTGAGAACCCGAAGCTTCTCTTTTAATCTTTCTTTAAAAGTGCCAGACTGGGCCTGTATATACTCTGACAGGGGAAGAACCCACCATTCAGTGTCCACATTTCTCTGCGTGTATGTCTGGACTCAGCTCGATAAAGGATCCTGCCTTCAAGCCTTACCAGAGTTAAAATTCTTAGCTTGCCAACAGCACTCTTGGGGAAAAAAGGCAATGATGCAAACAGTGGGACTGTGGCAAAAGGTCCAGGTGAAGCACATCTACTAGTGGTTGCTGGACTGAATATGAAACTTGTATTAATACCTGCTCAGAAGAGGCCAAGGTGGTGTTGCAGTCACAGATTGAGTCAGAGTAGGTGGCTGTGGCCATCGGAAAGGAAATTTGTATTCTGACAAAAAGAATGTGCCCCATACTTGGTTAGATCTTGGCCACATTTGGAAGGACTTCAACCTTCAACGTGCGATTTGGATGTAATCGAGCAAGCTGATCTGCATGAGGTTTCTAATAGATTCTCTGGAAATGTTATCAAGTGTTTCTGTCTGGAATCACAGAGGAGGCTGGAAGACAAGTGAGACATACTTCAGGCTTTTTAATCTTTACCGAGTTGAAAAGCCATTGATCTTCTGAATTGTGTCATATATTAACTCTTAATTTATTTCCCAGATACTGAAGATGAGGGTTAAGGCTAAAAAGCTCTGTATCCATTTTCTCCACAATTCTCGTGGCAACAATTTAGCAATCTTACATAGTTTTAAAATGGAAGGTATTTTCTACATTACTTCTTTTTCCACAACTTGTCTGTTTGTTTTTTTTTTTTTTTTTTTTTTTTGACAGATATGACATTTTTATTTAGTACTGAGACTGGTGACCAATCTCAAAAGAAGTACTGCAGTGTAACAGAATAATAAACTGTATAATAAAATCAGTATCTAGAAGTTAAGCTAGAATTTCTTGTTCTTGTATTACTGAAATGAGGTGCTGTTGAAAGATAAATTTAAGGATAACAAATTCTAAGTTGGTTAACTAAGAACAATATATCCTGGATTATTGGAATTTGCAGCTTCTTGTTGAAACCAGCAGATAACAAGGTAGAAGTGGTGGATGTTTTGAGTAATTAAATACGTTTGATATACAGTTTAAAATATTTGTAATGGTACCTAGAAAGTTATGCTGTAACTGTTAGGTGAGAGTTCCTTTGGGAATCTTTTCATTTCTGCACCCATCGGTTCTAGAGCTTCTTGTCAGCTCTTGATCACTGGGTTCTGGTTACTACTGGAGACATGGTGTGACATTTTGAAGAGTGTTACAGTGGATGGATAGGAAATTCTAGTTATATGAAACTTCAGAGATCTGTTTATATCTTTAAAATGTGCTTAACCAATATGAAAGTTTATATTTTTAGAATTTAATTAAAAACCCTATGAAATAGTAGAAGCTATGAGATGAACTTATATTACAGAGAGCAAACTGGACTTTTTATTAAAAGCAGAATCACATTTTCTTAATCGAAGAGCTCATATTGACTTAATTAAGACACTCTTTTTGATATGGCATACAATGCCGTTATGAATTGCCACAATCTGTTTAAAATTAAGAAAAATTGAAACTGTCAATAAGAATTTGCTTTATAGAGCAAATACGGATAAGAGAGTACAATCTTTGGGGACCCAAGTGTGAGAGACAGTCATATTTTTCTAAGCATTCAGAGCTGACAGTTAAGATCGTGCAACCAGTAAGTTATTTGTCAGTAGAAAAGGAATAATCTTGATTCTCATCTTTGTTTTCAATGTCCAGCTAAATATTAATTGGTGTTCTTATTGTAGCATGATATTTCAAGTTTCTTTTTAAATTCAATAGTTTTATGCAGCTTGTTTTATTTAAATAGGTATGGTTATCTTCTGTATGCAGGCTTATCAGTAACAGCAGAACAAATAAATCCTCATGGTTCCACTGTACGGAAAACAGAAGCTAGAGTTGAAGAGGCTTTTCGGAACAAACAAAAACCTACAATGGCGGTATGGCCCAACTCTGCAAATAAATGTGCGTGTAAGTACCTTGGGTGGTAATTCTGCAAAATTAGAAGTACTTCCAATGGCAAACATTTCAAATGTGTCTCTACTACTGTTTACTTGATTATTTCCAGAAGTAATTTTAGGGCGTGAAACACATGGAACTTCAGGAAATGCTCTTTTTCTGACTACATGAAATCTCTGCCTAAGAAGTTGTAAAGAAGCAGGATATTTGGTTTTGTGATTGAGAATAACTGTTTTACATTTTTATTTGTAAAAGACTGTTTACAGTATAAGACAACTCTGATCTAGTGAGAAGATGACTTTTATGTTTGATAAGAGTTAAGATTTGTTTACTCTGTGTGTGTATACACAGGTACGTACCTACACACTGCTTCATACTCTCACGTGCACTATAGTTATTCACTTCCTATCTTCAGTACATACAGTTCCCATGCTAAAAGCTAGAAAAGAGATTATAAATTTAACTGTTTTCATTTATGGCACCTGGTTTTTAATAGTTAGTACACATTAGGTTAGTACCTACAGGAGAGATGGGGAGGCACTCTTTATCAGGGAGTGTAGTGAGAGGACAAGAGGTAACGGGTGTAAGCTGAAAGAGGGTAGATTTAGACTAGACATTGGGAAGAAATTTTTCCCTGTGAGGGTGGTGAGGCAGTGTCCCAGGTTGCCCAGAGAAGCTGTGGATGCCCCATCCCTGGAGGGGTTCAAGGCCAGGCTGGATGAGGCTTTGAGCAACCTGGGCTAGTGGGAGGTGTTCCTGCCCATGGCAGGGGGTTGGAACTAGATGATCTTTAAGGTCCTTCCAACCCAAACCGTTCTGTGATTCTGTGGTTATCAGAGGATGTTACGATACTCTCGGTGCAACCTACTGGATTTGTCTGATTAATTGATCAAAATCTCCAGATTTGTGAGGAATGGCTGTTTAACTTTGGTGAGGTAATCAGAGGTACTGCTAATTATTTTCAGGAGGTAAGTTGATTAGAATGGGTAAATACACAACAGATATTATTGTTACAAAACGGTACGAAAAGGTGAGTCTGAGGGATACGCTGATAGCTGTGTATGACTTTCCTGCTAAGATGTGGAATCTATTATTAATAGATTATTAATAGCATTATCAATTATTGCTTAATAGGCAAACTGATAGATTGGAGCTGACAGATTTTCATTGGTCTTTGTGCTTTCCTTCATGGTGCTCTTCTTTGATGAGAAAAGAGTTTTCTAGGCATGTTGATAACTGCCCAGAGATGAACATTGTTTATATATGAATGATAGTGTTGATGTCAAATAGTTTAATTAATTAGAAGTGTATGGTTTTATTTCCTGAAGGTGTAATTTCTTCCGTTAAAGGAATTACAGTCAATCGTACAGAGTTATGGCTTGAATAAATTGTTACATAATAAATTGATGATGTGGATCCAAGCTGTTCTTTATTCATTTGGCAGCTTGTGCAAAAACAGAGAGAGGAGGGAAAGGATTCTCAAATTTTTTTTTAGTTTCCAGTGAAATCCAGGATGGGGATTCTCACTTTGGCTGATACACAGAGCACTTTCGGGGCTTTGCATACTGTACAGCAGACAGTAGGGTTTGCAGACCTCTGAGCCGCATGTCTCTTGGGAAGAGAGCGAGCCATTACTGGTGAATTGTATAAAAAGAAGCTCTAGTACCTCTGCTTTCTTCTCCTATTTTTGTGGATGCAGTGGCAGATGTTTGAAAACTAGAGCCATTGACTGAAGGAAACTGCCAGTGTTTCTCCTTGTAAAAAAACCCAAAAAACCCCAAGTTAGTGTTAAGTCACCGTTCCTGCTAGTATTTTGGTGATTGAGGTTGAAAGGCAAGAAAATTTGTGACTTAGCGGTGTTTGGGATTATGATCAAATGAAAATTTGCCTTTTAAGGCTGAGTCTGGGAAAGGTAGCTAGTCCAGGAGTGATGTGATGCATCTGGTAATCAAGAGAGAGAACCAAGAATTGATGAGCAGTCAGAAACCTGCAGAAGGAGTTTGAGTAGTACATGGGCACACCTAAAGACTGATGCAGTAAGTTGAGTAGAGAATAGAAACTAGGAAGAGGTACAGTCTTAGAGGGGTGTTTGGAGGAAGGAGCTGGAGTAAAGAGAGAGCAAAACTTAGCAGATTGTAGGGAGCTCGTATAGCAGCAAATTATATGGTGGACTGTGATTGTATAAATGGAAGAAACAAGTTTAGAGAAGGGATTTTTGAACAGAAATTTCTGGAAATTTTTTTATTGTCAAGAACTAAGATTTTTTTTGAAGACTAAAATGTATTACACAAGCAGAGTAACAAGGAAAATTAATTACACAGCATAAAAACTGTACTTTCTAATTAATAATTCTGAAAAATCTTCCATTTTTTTCTGCTATTTGAACTTGAATTAATTTTTTTTTCCATAGGTAAATCTAAGGAAAAAAAATAGCCAATCATAACATTATTTTCCTGATTAAATTAATTTTTTAGGAGCTTTGTTTACAGTATTTTAGAAAATAGCTGCAAAAAGGTCAATTCAGATGAAACACTTGAGAACACTAAAGGAAATTACTGCTAAGCATCTTCTCTAAAACCAGAGTGGGCTACAGACAGTGCAGCATCCTTCCCCAGTTTAAAGCCCTGTTTACTGTTCAGGGCTAGTACAGTAGAGTATGAGAGCTAGTTTATCATGTGTTGATTTATTTTCTGAGGGTATTTTTTATGAAACTTTATTTAGTTTTTTAGTTACCTCTTATTTTGTGATTTATATAATTTTTTCTATTGTACTTTACTTTTTAAAAAAAATTGATTAGACCAGATGGGCTATCAGAAATTTGGCACAAAATGGTTGTTCTGTTAGAAGGTACGGTGAGATGTGTTCCTGAGTTAGATTTAATCTACAATTTCCATTTCCCTTGTTGAAGGTACACCTGTGGTGCGTGCTGTATCACACTATAGATGAGTTTTAAAAATATTGCATTACTAGAAGCTGCAGAAAAATCTATTTGGGACAATTCTGCCACAGATAATTTAAAATATTTCCGTATTGACTCTGTTTTGAGAAAAGTGCAAGTGTTCTGCTGGGAACTTAGAATGGGACATAGGTGAAAAGCCTGATATAAGTAGTTGTGTGATCACAGAACCACAAAGTTGCTGGGGTTGGAAGGAATTTCTGGCGATCATCTCGTCTTACTCCCGTGCTCCAGAGCTGGTTGCTCAAAGCTGTGTCTAGTTGTGTTTTGAATATCTCCAAGAAATGGAGGCTCTGCGACATGCCTGGGAAACCCTTTCTAATGCTTGGCCACTCTCACAATAATTTCTTTTTTTTGATAATTTTGAATTGAATGTCTTGTATTTCAGTCTGTGCCCATTACCTCTTGTCACTGGGCACCAATGAGTAAAGTCTCGTTTCTCCTTTGTACGTACATGTGTGGAAGGAAACTACCAGCAGTGTGCAGTTTGGTGTGTCTGGTAAACTAATCATTGATCAGTGGTTTAGGTACCTGTTCTCACATAAAACGTTAGCATCTCTTTAATTACTGGGATGCTGTGTAGTAAAACTTGGTCCTACTGCTCTATTTTGCCAGTAGATGGAGTGTGTTGCATAGTATTTTACTGTCTTGCAGTTGCTTCCTTTAGTGTTACATATAAATAAACTGTATGGGGAAGATTTGGTTTTACATTCTTATCTTTTTTTTTTTTTTTTTTTACAGTATTTAACAATAATATATTGTAGTGATAGACTCCAGATTTTATGCTTTTTTCATAGAGAAAATATCTTTTATGCTGTATGATAAATATGATAGCTGTGGAAATGGCACTTGGAGCAAATAAAAACATAATATTTTGTTATGTTAATATATAGTGTTATGTGAAGTATTAAAAAGATAAGTTTTATATAAAAGTCATTTTATGACGTATGAAGTAAACACACTGCTAATGTTTCCCAGTAATTGAAGTGATTAGTGACCTCTATAGAAAGAATGGTAGGGAAGTCAAGCAAGGATACAAAAAAACTGCTGCAGAAAATGTAGTTCTTACATAAATACTATTTTGTGCTCCTTTTTGTGGCTTTTTTTTTTTTTTCCTAAGTGGTGATCTTTGCTATCATATGAAACTATGTGTTTCTGCTTTGTAATGCAAAGGAGGTTTTGTTTTGGCAGGAGTATTTTTAAAGAAGATTTTTAGAAATAAGAGGTCTTTTGTTTATAATCTTTCTCAGAAACACATTTTTTCGTCAGTCTTTGTCTGATTTTCATCTGTTTAGTCTCTTTTCTTTGACCTCTCTGATACAGTGGTGTCAGTGATCGCTGTACCTC
>NW_010097707.1:28076-47494 GCF_000699245.1 Pterocles gutturalis | reverse complement strand
TGACTACGGTGATGCCTTATCAAAGGGCATGGCAGACCAGACGCCATGTGATTTTTGTTATTTTAACTATTTTCTGCCTTCTAGACTAGTTCTGAATTTGGATGCAGAATTTGGATACTGGCACATTAACAATCATCCAGATGCTAACAATAAAATCCTGGTAGCCACTGATGTTTTGTCACAAATCCTACACTTGCTACTGTTTTCTTTTCTCCTTCTGATCTTCAGAAAAGGAATTTGACTTGGATTAATTTCACTTGAGATAGAGGCAAGTACTAAACTTGAAAAACACCATTAATTTTTTTTTTTTTTTAAATTTGGGGACTTCTTTACTCAGAGCTGAGACAACTATTTCTCTTTGTTTCTTTTATCATTCTGTTCTTAGTAGTGTAGGAGTTGACATTCTGGATGAGAGTGGTTTGATCTCCTATATCTGACGCTGGCTTCAACCAGATGCTTTAAAAGGAAGTTGCAAATATTTGAGAAATAAAATGAGAATACCATGAGAAATAAAATCATGCCTGATTTTGAAGGAAATACCAACTTAGCTGATTCAAAGTTGTGCATCATTACTTTTAAAACCCATAGGCATTGTAAGTGGTCTAAATTAAAATGTCATTTAGTGAATTTGAGGGAGTTCTAATAAATCCTGACTGCCTGTTCTTTTTTGGGATCCTATGAAACTTTTGGACTTGGTGATATCTAATGGCAAAGAAATTTCCTTTCATCAGTGTTGAATACCTGCCTCTTGAATTAGTCAAATGTCTTTTTTCTCTGACAGAGGGCAAAGAGGGTCCTACAACTTAGATGATCGGTGACTTTTTTTATATTCTCTTGTTTTTAATCTAACTCAGTAGTGCAAGACTGCTCAGCCTCTTAAGAAGATTTTGCTGGAAGGCATTATCACCACCTTTCTTACAAACATGATAAAAAGGGAAACTTCTTAGAAAACATGTTTTTAATGAATTCTTCTAAAATTATTTTTTTCCCGTAAGTGGTATGCACAAGTGATGTAATAATAAACAGTTTTCAGACCTTTTAGATGCATCCTACTCCTTACTGTCCTTTGAAAACTGTGTCAACGTTTGCTTTAAATTGTTTAAAGACTTGGTGTAAAGTGTTTTATCTGCAGAGGTTGTTGATTTTCTTGTGTTTATTACCCATTTCTTAACTTCCATTTGTTGTTTTTTTTTTCTAATGTTGCCTCTTTGACACAGAAACCAACCAGCAGCCATGAGCCTTTTAGATATGTGATATAAATGAATGCTGCAACCTCTACTGAATGTAATTTTAATTAGAGTGGGAGGCTCTTCTCTGCTTGTGAAGTTGCAGGAGAACTTTGCATTTGTTCATGGCTCTCTTGCAGCAGGGAAGGTGTCATTCAGTAGTCCTTAAGAGCCAGCTGAATGTACTGAAAATGTAAATAGCTGTAATAGCTGCTATTGTACAAAGCTACTCAGCAGAGGGAAAATGAGCAGATCTATAGAAGTGGAAAGTGCAAAACTGATCTCCACAGGTGATACTAATCTGATTGTCTCTTCTCTTTTGACTTCATTTTTCTCTTTAATTTTCCTTTGTGACTGTCTTGTCGTGTGCTTTACTAACATAATTACTCTGGTTTCCTGTAAATTATATTTTTAGCTTGGTTTCCCAATAAATTAATAATTGTGGTCTCTGTCCATCTCTGGTCCCCTAATAACTTCTGCATCATTTAGCCGGGTTCAGGCAGATTTCACAGGAGCTGAGGGCTGAAAGACTAGATTCCTGCAGGTTTTGTGAAAATTGGTAGCTGGATAAATCTACGTATCTACTGAAGGAAAAGGCTATAGATTGAAAATGGTATTTCCCTGTTCTGTCTGGCCTTGTTAGCTGATCAGTTAAAATATTTTATTGGCCAGGCATGGCATGCACATCTCAGATGTAGTATATTTTGTGTCCTGTTCAGCTGGGGTGGGGAGGAACAGAAGATATTGTGAGAGTTTTGTTAGAAACATTGGGAAGAGCTTGAGTTGAGAGCATTATAGGGGATGACAGGGGAAGGCAGTTGAGGGGGGAGAAAATGATGGGGATACTGCAGCCAAGATTTTTTTGGAAACATGCTTCATCTCCTTCTTACGGAACTTGACTTCTTGTTGAGTAGAAGTGCCCAGGTTCTTCAAGTATTTGGTCACATGACATAATCTGTCATATATGCTGATGAAGATTATAAATATGTTAAGTTGCTGCGTCCAACTGTTTTAATGTATTTGTCAGGTCTGTGCCTCGAGTGCCTTCCGTCTAGGTGAAGAAAATGACATGTCTTTTAGGCGTTAGTTCCACAGGTACTTCAAGCTGGTCAAACTGCAGGTTACTACTAAAGGTCCTGTCTTGCCTTTTCACTGGTTGCATCTTCCCACCATCTCTCCTGTGCCAGCAGCGTGACTCATGAGTTGGAAAGCTTAGTTGGGGAACTGAAGATGTTGAAAACTAACCCAGAAAAAACCCCACAACATTTCAGACGGATTTAGTTCTCTTATCTGTTTTACTGCAGGAACAGTAGTGCCGGCACAAATGAGGTAGTGGAAATGCTATAGCTGGCTTTGGAGGGAGAAATGGCTTTGTCTGTTAGTGGAAGCTGGCACCTCATTTTGCTTTTCAAGCCATTGTGGAACTGTGCTCTGTTCTTTCTTGCTGCTTATCTCTGACTGCAGTTTGGGACTTTGTGACTAAAAACTCCAGAGACTTTCAAGTGGACTATTCAGTGGCCCTTGCTAAGGAACGTGGAGCTACTGGAAACAGCTAAATTACTGTGGCAGATACGTAGATATCCTGGATGCTGCCTAAGAGCACAAATTGCTGGTAATAAGTGCTTTCTCAAGGCTTTGAGTTACTTTACACACAAGACATCAGACAAGTTTAGGGTTTTGATCATGGAAGAAAAACTTGAAACACGTGTATGGCTTCAAGTGGTTCTTGATGAT
Source organism: Pterocles gutturalis (assembly GCF_000699245.1). NCBI lineage: Eukaryota > Metazoa > Chordata > Aves > Pterocliformes > Pteroclidae > Pterocles > Pterocles gutturalis. The sequence goes on along the minus strand of NW_010097707.1, from coordinate 44,534 downwards.
ACTGCAGACAGAAGATCTAGATCCATGGTGATCTTGCTTGCCATGAGAATCTCCTTTGGATCTTAATCCCCAGGAATTCTTAATGGAATAAAGGTAAAACCAGAGAATCTGTTTGATGGATGTGAGTTTTATCATTTAGTGACAGAGGATTCACACTCTCTGATGGACTTCTAAGCAGTGAAGAGGCATATAGGGGTTGTCTTTTCTGCAGCATAAAGTGAAGTTGTTAGCCTCCACTGATACTGTACGGCACTCTACTGTAGTAGGCAAACTACAGAAATGTCAAGAAAAACGCATCTGCTTTGACTGCTACATCTTCTCATTAGAGTTCCTTCACATTAAGGCAAGCAGACTTGCTTATTAATGATTGACAGTCAATGAATCTTCTAATTACGTCTGCTTCCTTTTCCAACTGTTAATGTTATTTCTGGATAGTCTGCAGATCTGTCACTGTACTGCTGGATTTAAGGGACAGCAAGAGTGTATACCTCAACTTTGAAGTTTCTGTACCATTGACCCGTGTTTTGGAGATCTGTTTCAGACAACTCTTAAAATTGCATCCCAACATAGGAACGGAAGAATTGAGAAACCTCACTTACTGCTTAACAGAATGTAGAGTAAATTTGTATTCAGTGATTAATTACTTTGTGTTACATCACACTTTTAAAAAATGCCGTCTGCATAGACTGTGTAGCTTAGGTGAAAAAAGAAAAAGCAGGGAAGGCTTGTTTTTGATACCCACTTGATGTGAACCCAAGTGAAATATTATGTGTGACTCGTGGTCAAACAGGTGTTTATTGCCATTAAAAATTCTGAATAATGATTTACAAAAAAAGCAAACCAGAAAGAAGCTAGAACTGAAGTGAGGATCCCTGTGGCAAATCTATAGAGGTTTTGTGAAGATTATAGAGAGAAGAGTTCAGCAATTCAGAAGGCAAGTGAAGGTATTCATGTGTGAATAATTGGTATTATAATAGTTTGAGTTATAGAAACTCAGTTCTGTGAAGCAGGATTCCTCTGACAATAGTATTTCTACTGCCTCTGGCACAAATACTGCCAAAAGGCTGGATATCAACGGGTAGATTTCAGATGAGTAGTTATAAATGAAGTAATTGAAAAGGCATTAAGGTGTTATCTTGCAATTGTATATACTCTGTTAATTTTTTTAACAAAGTTAACTTGAAGTTTTTCTTCTGTAAATAGCTATCCCATTCTGTTACTCACTGAAAACTTTGATGTGTCACGAATCATACTGACTGTAAAATAAAAAGTGTGGGATTCTGCTCTTGTTAGTTTACAGTCTTATACTAACATTAAGGTAGAGGAGAGGGGACTCCAGGTTAAGTTTATTTTTTATCAGCTATCCACTAACCCACTACTTCCTGCCCATTAGTCCTTTAATTTTGCATCAGTTTTACCCTGTGGTAGCTCCTTCCTTTTTGAATAATATTCAACTGTCTTGCAAGATTCAGAGATAAATTTTACTCTTTCCTGCCCCATAGAACAGCCTCTCAGGTCCGTGTTATTCTCGCAGTAGTGCCTTTTTCTATACAGTGAATATAAAGATGATGAATCAATCTAGATGATGAAATCTGATGCTGACCTCTACATTTCATTGCATGGTTCCTTGCTCCTCCTACTTGTACCACTCCCTTAGCTTTACTGGGGAAATTTGTCAGGACAGAAAGACTGGTAGTGGGGTTTGTTTTTTAAATGTTGTATTCCTTGCTCAACTTTTCACTCTTCCTAGAGGCTTGGTTGGCTGTATAAAAGAAAAAACTGTGTAAGGATGTTATGGGTGCAAAGGACCTGGAACCAAAATTTCTTCTTGTATCCCCAAAGACATTCCTTTGCCCAGAGCAGTACAGCCTAGATGAGAACAAAAAGGCGTCATTTAGAGGGAGCAGTTTAAATGTGAAGATGAGGTTATTTTTGATATGATCAAGAAGGTAAACACTGGTGAAGGGGCTCAAAGATGTATTAGGTAAGGGACTAAGAATCTCACTGAAGTAATGAAAATGATGTGGGCAGCTTTGTGTTAAATAAATTCAAATGAGAGGTTTAGGTGGGTTTACGAAAGCCCGAGGAGAAAAGGCTTCAGTGGTTGGGATGGAAGGGGTTGAAAGTATGAAGGCTTTTATTTGAATGAAACGGGGGGAAAGCTGGTTCTTAGAAGTATAGGGACAAAAAGAATCTGGATTTTAGAAGTGTTGGTCACCTGTTGGTTACAGGTCTGGGTGGCTCAAGTGATGATGGTACTGCCCTGAAATAGGAACTGGTTAAAGAGGCTGGGAGGGAAAAACGTTAGCATTAACTGTTAATGTGGGTGAAAAGCCAAAGTAGCTAGATTATTTCTTTTGTCAGTACAAATACTATTAAATGTTAGGAGGGCATGTTCTGCAGTGTCTGGCAATGAAGTGCTGTTCTTTCCTGAATCTCAGGAGTTGGTTGGAGGTATCAACTTTTTTTTTTTTAACATTGTGACATAACACCAGTTTTATAATAATAGCAATGTTTCAACCAAAGCTCTGTTTTGTGTGCATGCTTTGATGAGGTAGCTGAAAAATTTCCTGCATTTACTGGTTTTGATGCAGTGTAAACTTCAGAATTCCTGGGAGGACATCTTCTGTGGCACTACTTGTGGTTGCTTTGTCCTAATTAAAAACAGCAATAAAAACCGACATGCACAACGTATGTTTGAATAGTACTGCATGAGAGAGGGTGAGTGAGCTGGACTTGCTGACTGTCCTCTAGGAAGACTTGAAATTTAATGATATGTGTAATACAAGGATTAATTCCATTTTACTTTAGTGTGATTTCTCCCACACTTAGGAATTTTAGGAATGTACCTGTGTGTTTAGGCAAATTATGGGTTCTCATCCCAGGGAGAACTCACAGGGTGGACAAAGTGGATGCACTAGTAAAATGGGCATTTTTAAAGTACAATTTGTTGATACAACAAATGTCAAATTTATTTGACATCGTATCTAACTGTTACAGCAAAGTCAGACAAAAAAGCCAAAATCAGTGTATCTTTAAAAATGTCAATTTTTTTATTAGTTTGTACACTTCAGGACATATTAGATTTCCTTTAAAATACTTTTACTCCCCTTTTGGGTTTTATTTACCCATCTTTGGAGTTGACCTGAGGCTAAACCCATTGCCTAATAGGAGATTTTAAGTTTCTATCTCCCTGTTTAGTTTCAGGTTTGCTACTTCTATTATTAACAAAAATCTCTTGCGCAACCTAGGGGAAGATTACATGAGCTCCTGAAAAATTACATGAATAGGTTGTGGTTTGTCATCAGTAAAACAGTGACACTGACTGTAGAAGCCGCTATCAAATCTACAAAATAGTTGGTGAAAGGGGATTTTTCTCCATTATTTGTAGCAATAAATACACATTCCATGTGCAACTGTCTTATTGCAATGTGGTTGTACCTTTAGATGGCTTTAAAGCTAACAGGTTAAGATTCATTCCTAATGTAGTAGTTAAACTACCTGCTTACATATGCCACTCGTGGGGAAGGACTTCTGAAATACAACTGTGCTTCTCTGAGCTTCTGTGAATTAATTCTCGACACTTTTACCTACGTAGTGCTTGTATCTTCAAAGCAAGATCTTTGTAACAGTGTGAGGTTGGCAGGCACAGATCTAGGACTTAATACTCCATAAATCAAAGCGACCTACAAATAGCAAGAACATTATTGAGGTGCTCAGCACAGGAGGTCATTTTGAAATGGAAGAAAATTTGTTAATCGCTGGTAACTGTTGGCTGTGATTTTCAATTAAAATCACTGTCCTGCAACATCAGCAATTTTGCAAAAATATGAGCAGTCTGCATCATCACTTGAATTTGAAGGTAGAAGTTCCAGTTTTTCCTAATCTCTTCCTTAGTCTTCTGAGCTCTGTCTTGTTAGTGCTCGTGAACATTGACCATAGTATTAGGTTTGAATGGTCTTCGTTCTGTATTTGCTGATCATATTGCAGATGTGCCCCAAAACTCTTCTAGATTGATGCCTTTGTTGTATCTCACTGCAAATACGTTAGTAAAAAAAAAAAAAAGCCTTTTCTGAAAAAAAGTTCATTATGTGATTTTTTCAAAGGCACAGAAAGTACCAATAAGAAATAGGAGAAATGAAGAAGGAAGGATGCAGAAGTAATGACAAAAGGATCACATGCCCATGTTGCTTCAAGGCATAATATGGAGTGAAGGCATTGGTGATGAGGCTAATTTAAGGACCTGTGCTTCCCCTTTTGCGTACAGACTCGTTGCATAAATGCAGATGTTTGTGAGGTCTTGCTATGGGCAGGGTTGCTAAATGGTCTGGGTCTAAAACAAAGTTCCTCGTTTTTTAAAACCACATTTTGTCAGTGCAGTGAGCTTGAGTACAGAGATGGGAATGAAAGGAAGACTGAGAAGATTTAGCTAATTTAAACAGTGAAGATGTCTTTGAATTGACAATGGACATAAACTGAAATGAGAGGCGCTGACTGGATATAGGGCAAAAAGCCTTTTCTCTGTTGTGACAATTATGGATTGGTACAGAATGCCCGTGAAGGTCACTTAGGCTGCATCCATGGAGGTTTTCAATACATGGCTGGATAAAGCAGCCTGGTTTGCCGTCATAGCTGATCCTGTTTTGAGTAGTAGGTTGGACTTGAGACTTCCTGATGTCCCTTACAACCTGAATTATTCTGTGAATCCGTGGATTGCACTTCCATTTGTTTTGTTATATGTTTTCAGATCACTGAGGTTCTAAATAAGGAAAATGAGAATAATTGTCTTTAGAGTCTGCATTGCCCAAATGAGAATGACTGACTGACTTCTACGTCATCACTTAGCTGTTTTCTTTTAGTGTTTTACTTAAAATAGATCAAGTAGGAAAGGCTAGCAAGTCGTCTTTGTTTCCATAGTCTAGAGTAGGAATTGTGTACATGATTGAGTGTTCACTCTTTATACTTCTGGAAGTCCTTGGTATGTGTAATTTGCTCACATTGAAATCAACAGACAGATTGCTTTTTCCTTGAAATGTGAACACATTTGATTGCCTCACACACTACAGCATATTCTGATATCCCATTCTGTTTACTAAGAGGTACCTGTGCATCTAAAACTTTATTTTCTTTTCATTGTACTTCAGTTCGAATAAGGAGGAAATCAAGACGGCGCTCACAGTGGGGCAAAGGCATTATTAAGAAGAGGAAAGTCAATAATTTAAAGAAAGATGAAGATGATGCCAAGTTTGCTGATGATGAAAATCATGGAGAGGACAGTAAATTGCTGGAAAACGGAGAGCTAGAGATCAGCACTGGCTGCATTGAGGAGAATGGGGAGGAAACAGGAGATCTCTCTATGACGAATGATGAATCCTCTTGTGATATTATGGATATAGATGCAGAACAGAGGCTTAACAATGGGACATCAGGAAAGGAGAACAACTTTGCATCCACAGAAGAAGAGAGTTCAAATGAATCTCTGTTAATAACTGACAGTGTTACCCTGGGTGCTGAAAAGGAGTTAAGGAAGGACTCTACATCGAAAGAGGACTGTGTGAATGGAGAGACATCTGTACACCACTCAGAGGGTGTACCTGTTCCAGCGTGTCATAATGGGAAAATTGAATCAGTTGTTGCTGTGTCACCCTGTGACAACAGTGAAGGGTCTAGTAACAAGCAAAAATCTTCATCTGAAGATCACCCAAAGGAGAAAATGGAGGCTTCCAGTGAAAGTCAAGGAGCTGATCTAGTGAAAGTTGACTTACCACATTGCAGCAATAATGAAAAAACACTACAGAGCACAGACACGGAAACTAAAGATGCTGAAGCAGATAAAGAAGGTATAGGTTGTTTTGAATGTTTCTGTACTTATCTTAGTGTCAAAGTATCATTGACATTGGCTGAAAGACCATAGGAATGCAGAATGTGTTCCTTTAAAAACATTTGCTCATAGCAAAAGTTAAAGCAGCTTAACTCAGAGCGAAAGCCAGATAAACCATTGTTTATCTGTTGGAGAAGGTATCTGGCTTCGGAGTTACAGTCAACACAGTAACAGTGCAGCAAAAAGATAAGGAGAAGGGAAATCCTGGTGGTGCATAAAAGAAGGGGCTACGTCCTTTGAAGACAAGAAACATAGCTTCCTCGGGGAAGAGAAATAAAAGCCTTATGCATGATTGCCTTTTTAATTAGCTTTTCAGAATTATCTAAAAGAGTGAAATCTTTACTTCAGAAGTTAGCACTGAGATTTACAAAGTAAATGAGCTTTAATGAGAGATCTGAATTATGAGAATATCACTATATCCATATTGTCTGTGTTTGTACATACATATTTTCTCTAAGGGTAAGGAGAATAGTAGAAGAAAGTTCCTCAGGATATCAGAAGAAGAGTATGATGTATGTTAAGAACCTTCACATTTCTAAATTTAGTAGATGAATTTTGTATATGTTAAGGATGGTTATAATAACGGGGTCCTCAGGAAAAAAGGCATTTTGAATAATTGAGGACGAGAAAAAACAGTGAATGAGTGTAGGGAGAGAATCAGGAAATCTACAAATATTGTTCTCCACAACAAGATCAGACAACAGCTTTAGTACAGAGGTGGATGAGAACAGAAATATGTCACAAAAGCATGAAGTTTCAGGGACAGAGCTGATGCTAGAATTACTGTGGTGATGAAAACATGAGATGCTTTGGAGAGAAGATGAGGATTTGATTTACTTACTCAGAAAGATTTTGAGCGTTAGGTTCATATCTGAACTTCCCTTAGAAGCTGTATAATTTGAATTTGCTAAGTAGAAATGATAGAATGGGAAAACTCTTTCAGTGACATTCAGTTTTCTGTTGGGACTTTGGAGTTCAGTTTTAAAGATTACCAGTTTCACGTGTGTTTTCTAAACTGTGATTTTATGCACCTATAAATGTTGAGAATTATGCAGAGCTGATGAATAGTGTGCACTGCTACAGTCATGCTTGCTTGGTTCAAAAAAGCTCAACAAACCAAACATGCAAAATCAAGCCCAAGTGAGGAAACAAGCTCTTCATTTTAAGAGACTGACGGTGCTGATAATTGGTTTTCAAATTACAGGTATATTCAAAAGCAAGAAAACACGAAAAGTCACTATGGAACAGTCAAAGCCCACAAGTTTGGAGCAGGTCCCAGAGCAACCATCGGATCCCGTACCTGCTGTAGTTGTTGACCATGACAGACTAAAGGTAATGGAATGGAAAAATAAATTCAACTGTTAGCGAACTTAATGAAAAATGCTTCATTTCTCCGTTCTGAAGCAACACTTCCTTTATTTTTGACTGCAAACAGGTATTACGGCAGCAGTAACCTCTGAAAACGATTTGTCCATCAGTGTTTTTTTTGTATGAAAAGTTAAGAAAACTGCTGAATCCTTACTGTCCCATCATTACTATCTTTACAAATCCAGTAATGGCACAGCAGTCCATTATTTTAATTGCGATTTTTGCAGGTACTCGTATGTGTTAATTGGACATGCCAGTTACTGAGGAACTGCTGGGTGCCTAGTAATTAGGAGTTAACATCATCTTTTCCCTTCCCGTGTATGTATACTTGATGGAAAGAACTGTTAGTGGATTGGAAAGCAAATTGGAATTTGTGCTGATGTTTTGGCATCATAGACTGAACCCCTGCTAGTTAATTTTCTTTCAGTTTTGTCTCTTTTTATGCAAAGTTACAACAAAATTTACTGTCTTCTGTTGTAGAAACTAGCTTGACCTACTATGAAATGTAGATCCCATTTGTTGTGGAGTACAGATGATAATCTCTTTGGAAACAATAGAAGTGTTATAAGATGAAAAAAATTCTTAAGTTTTAGTCTCTGCTACTATGTAAAATACACACTTCCACCTTCTGTTTATGAGCAGTTTTACGTGTGTTGTCCCCCATTTCTTTTATTGCACCATTTTTCAACATTTGTGGAATTCCAAATGTGTTTCCATTTGGTACTTCTTTCAATTTCATGCCAATGCAAGTTCTTAAAAACATCTGCTTTAGCTATGAAGGCAGTTTCTTTTGTTTGCTTTGTCACAATTATTAATAAAGATTAAATAGGATGAAGTATTGTTCAAACAGAACAAACATTGCTCCAGCTGTACCAAGTATAAAATCTAAGTCAGGAAAAAAAAGTGTGTGTATAAGCAGAGAAGTGAAAAGAGACGTTGAGTCCTTTTTTGGATCTACATGGAAGCAGTGGCCTTACTGATATCCAGCTCTGGTCCTTTTTGTTTGTATGTATCCCTCCAAAATAAGGCTTCAGAAGGAGATTGCATTTCTGATTTGTCCTTTAAAAAATCAAAACCAATGATCATAAAAACCCTCTTAACTTCACCTTTTGTTGTTCCAACAGAAACTGCTTGATTTAGTGGTTAAGAAAAGTGACAACATGACTGTTGACCAACTTGAGAGATTGTATTCGCTCCTCAGTCAGTGCATCTACAGACATCGTAGAGACTATGACAAATCGCAACTTACAGAGGTGACGTTGTACAGTTTATTCTTTATCTGAATTTTGTGAGATGGGTTTTTCAAGAACTAAGTTAATCTATCAATTTGTTGTTGTACTAGCAGGCAAAAGCTTTAAATAGACTTTGAGGAAGTTATCTATAAACAGAAGTTTAGTGTAGTAATGACTTAAAAAACAGAGGTTGGTTCTAATAATACTTTTCTTGGGAAAAGATTAAGGTTTTAACCTAAAAGAATGGATGAAAAAGAGGAGAGAATACAGCAGAATGGAGAAGCACATGCTAGCAGAATAAAAATGGAGTAGAAGCATTTTCCACATTTGTGGTATAAATAACAGTGGATGTAAAGTGGCTGCTTTATAGGCACACCGAGCTGACATTGCTGTGGTTGCCCTTACTTGTGTTGGCATAACTAGGCCATAAAAAATTACATACCTCTGCTCCATGCATTTGCTGATAGTGACTTTTGTAAAAGACCTTAAAAGTTTGCAGACTTTCTCTAGATGGGTAAGGATACCCTTGGGAAGGTCCAGTACAGTGTGATGTAAGCCAGTGTCTGCTTTGCTGTCATCCTTTGCCTCTGAAGTGTTTGATATCAGAGGCGTCCTGTCTGCATCCACAGTAAGTTGGTAATTTGACCATTGGTGTAGGCTGATCATAACTCTGGACGTTCATTCCCTCCAACATCATTGTTCTACCCATAGAGGGGTTTGGATCAGCTTGCTGATTCAACTGATAACCAACTGTACTGAAAAAAGGACAATTTCTAGTTTCCAGTTGGATCACTGAATATTTTTCTCCATAAATATTTTACAACAAAACCTGGAAAGGCCTTAGCATAGGGTATTGTAGAGTTCTGCAAAATACTTTTCAGACCATTTTCATGCTATTGCTCTGCCATCTTCACCTAAACATATGTTGAAAGTCTGTGCCAAATGTTAGGTAGATTAAAAAGACATTTATCCAGCAGGAGTGCTGGATCTTTACTTTAATTCTCCAAACTGTACAGCTATGTGTTTACAGCTGGGTCACCTATACCATAAGTGTACAGTAAGACTTGAATTCATGCAGTGTGCCATTGAAATACTTTCTTAATACATATTGAGTACATTAATTATGTAAGTGACCCTAATACACTTTGATTTTCTCATGGACTGTCATAATGGAGCGCTTTTCTGCATTAATACTTCTTTAATTAGTTTCCTCTTTTACCATGTTTTGCTGGGAGATAGCTAATAAACAGAAGTGTCTGTTTTTCTATTAATTATTTGTTCAGATTAAAAAAAAAAAAGCCCAGTAAAGTAAATACGATTATGTAATGTAATGTATTCCTGTCTCTTATATTTATGTATAATTGCTGCTCTGTGTCTCTTGCAGGAGATGGAAAGAACAGTTCATGTGTTTGAAACATTCCTGTGAACTCGTCGAGATGGGTGGGTTTATCCTCTCAAACTGCTCACGGGAGAGCAGTCCTCTGAGCCATTCAGTTTCCATTTGCACCAAGTATGTGCAGAGCCTTGGTCTTAAGTGCTCTCTCTTTTTTGTTTCTGTTGAATTTGGTGCTATTGTCTCAGGTACCTGAAACCAACCAGCCTACAAGAACCAAACGGAACTTCATATAGTTGTATCTGATATAAATAAAGAATACAATGCCACAGCTTGGAGATTTTTTGGTGCTACAGAAACTGTTCTCATTTCTGCTCTTGTTCACTCTACATGCATTATCTTTGGGGAAACTTCAGGCAAAGTGGAGACCAACGCATACAAGAGAACTGGAAAGAGCAGATCTAAGTTGAATATTTTTAAACAGGCAACCTTTTTTTAATTTTTTTTTTCCAATTTTTCTCTCCTCTGGGGTAATGGACAAAAAAAAATCTGTTCTAAAGAAGGCAATGATGCATTGTGATAGGAATCTTGAGTAACTGGATGTACAGTAATTTGAAGATGAGGCTCTCTAGAACTGCCTTTAATGTGCCTTTGAGTCAATTGAGAAAGATAAGGCTAATCAATTGGTTTGGATTATAGCAAATGGGAATGTTAGAAAGCTGTCTTCAGAATGAAGATCTCCAAAAGGATGATTTGGATTGTCTTCATTGGATGGCAACCGGTATTATGGTTCTATAATGCCTGTCTTACTCTACAGAACTAAACTAAGACACACTGAAAAAGCCACATACTTTACCAAAATGGTGATATTCCTTCTTCATTGGTATATATTTGTTTTAGAAACAAGTTACACAGTGAAACTCTTCTAGGTTGCTATAAATTAAGCATTTTCCCACCATCTCTTTGTTTTCCATTTTGAATTCTTTAAGAAAACCGAGCTTAATACTGGTAGGTTTCTTTCTGAAGGAAGTTCCATGTTTGTAATATAGCTTGGACTGTGCAGTGCAGGTAAGAAGATGCTATAGTTGATCAAAGTCCTGGAGCCCAAACTCACTTGAAGACTTAAACTAGGCTTCACAACTTGGTCCATGCAAAGCATTGTTAATGTGGGGGGATTGGAGGACAGCCTTTTGAATCGATCTGTTCGGACCCAAGTTCTCTGGGTCTGAATTGTATAGTTCAAAACCTTTCCTTTCTGGAAACTGGAGAGAACAGGCTAGGCAGTCTCAAGAAAGCTCAGTACTAAAACATTAGCTGGGCTGATCGATTTCAAACCTGCGTGGAAAGTGTTCTAGAGAAGTTGGCTGGTGTTACCATCGTTAACCATTCGTTGTGACTGTCCCTACGTAGCTGCGGAAGTGTCTTTCCAGAAATATGCAACACAGCGTGATTAGTTTTTAATTAGAGAAAACAGTCTTGGACTACTGCAGAGATACTGAGCTACCTCAGCTTTTTGTCTTTTAGTTACCAACAGTGTTTATGGAGGACTGTAATTGCTCTGCTCCTATTTACAAGCTGAAGCTAAGGTACTTGTCTTCACCTCTACGGCTAATAGTAGTGTAGCGCTGCAGAGAAACAAAACACGGGCCTTCGGCTACTGCAGTAATCCAAAGTGCTTTGTATATTATGGTTAAACATAATTCTATCTTAGATCTTTTTGTCCCCTGAATGCCACTGTTTTTCTTTATAGCTGATGGCAGAAAAAGGTTTTAAGCATTCATGTACATCTAGTTACACCTTCTAAATGCAACCCATGCAGAAACACTGTATTTTGTAGGTGGGAAAGTGCGATTAAAAACAACAAAAACAAGCAGAAAACACATGTTAAATGAGATTCTTTGATCTCAGATTTGATTATGGGATTTTTTTTTCCATGTTTCATTTAGTATTTATTAGCATCATACCTGTTTGAGATATTTTTGTGTCTGGTACATTAACAGCATTTTGTATTTTGATGGAAATTGTTACAAACTTTAAGATTTGATTAAATAAAATGTAGCAGATTTTTTGTAGCAAGTTTCTGATAAAAGGGTTTTTTGCAAGTCTCAGGTTCTTGCTGCAGAATTTTTTAAAAATATTTATTCCAGTTTCACTTACTCAAAGAAGTTTTTGTTCAAGTAACAGCAGCACTTGTGGAAGATAAAACTGCATACATTTTTAAGAAGATAATAAATTTATATGAATTAAAACAGTTGAGAATTTCAGTCACCAGTGAGTATGAAAAGCAAGTTTAAGCTAATGCCTAGCATTAAAAATGGTTCTAAAAGGTCAAGTTTCTAAAGGAAAATTTTTACTGTCAGTTGTTGATTGGGAAAAATCGTTAAGAGGCAACTTTACTAATTGAGGAAGCTGCCAAGTTGTTCTAGAGAAAAGTAGCTGATATCAGATGTTCTAGTGGACAGCTTACCTAAAATGATCTACTCGCCTTCCTAGCCCAAATAACCACACTTCAGTTTTGTTTTCCTTTACAGATGTCTGGTGGTTATAGAGTTTAAAACAGCTGTTAATCTATCCACGTGGTCTCAACTTGTTTACTCTTTGTATGTTTTTAATTTTTTTTTGCCACATAGCACTGGCAAGAGTTTGTACAAATTGACCTCTCTTCCTTGTTTCTTGTTGTGAAAATTGCAAATAAACTCCTGTGTGAGTCCTTCTGCTGGGGTCCACGAGATGTGGCCAGCCAGAAGAAAGGAGGTTTCTCTGGGGGGCTGGTGGGGCTGTCTTGGAGATAATAGAGTTGCTCTTGGGGGAGGTTGATGGCTATGGAGTTAATTGTATTTGCAAGCTTGAATCTCACCTGTGATTAATTTTTTTGTTTTGTTTTGTGTCCTCTGTATTGTTACTTGATTTCCTCATATGCCAATGTATTTATAGGAGTACTGTTTTTTGTAATATCTTGTCTTCCTTTTTTTTTTTTGTTTTGTTTTTAATTAATTTGGTGGGTCAGCTCTGGTTTTACCTTCAGTCTCCTGAATGGCAGCTCCTGCAGCTGATTGTCATTTATTTTGTTTTTATTTTATTTTGTAATCACAACATAAGCTTGAATTTGGGCTTGTACTTGCATCTTTTGTATCTTGTACATTGGGTTATTTAGACATTGGGGAGTCTTGTTTGGTTTCATTAACGTGTGTCTACTTTGTGGATTAAGTAGACTTCCTCCATCAACTATGGTATATTTTGGATTCTATAGTTTTATTCAGAACTGTGTTTAAATTGATGTTTTGCATTTTGACTTCCTTTTACGTTAGTTTGAAGTAAGTTATTTAATTTTTTTGAACTTCTGGAAATTTTGAACATTTACTGTAATTTGTAATATAACTGCTGTGAAATACTTGAATAAAGATGACAAGAAAACACAGCTTTAGCTCCTTCAAAAATGTATTTAAAAAAAATACTGCCTAATAGCCGACACCAGTCTTTTTCTTACCAGACCTCCTTGATTACGCCGTTCAGATGTTTTACTCTGGGATCTTGCTGTTTAGTTAAGTCGTAGTTTTGTATTTAGTGTTTGTCCATTAAAGAAAAGAAAAGCTCTATTACTAATTTTGACTGACAGAGTGAAATTAGCGTTGTACATTGGCGAGTGAACAATGTGGTTGTTGGGAAGTAATTCATGCAGAGCTGCTAGAGGTTATGCAAGGGAAGAATCAACTCGTCTTACTTGTTGGCAATTCATCCGGAGCTAACAAACTGCATGTGATGTATATAACGTGGAAGAGAGTATGAGAAGCTCTTCTGTAGATCTGTTACGGCCTCTCTTGAGGTTAAGAGACATGACACACCTGCTCATTTTCCTCTTTTCAATGTACCTTAAACTATAGGGCTCCTGGGCAAAAGACTGGTTGAGGAAAAGAGTAGTAGTAACTTATTTCACATCCGACTCCAATTCCACTTTTATATACAGCTTTGAAAGCACAATTCGATATTAAATCTATAACTTTTTATATAAATATAATAGCATAGTAATTGATCAGCGAGAGCCTAGGCTCATTTAGTATCCACACAGTCAGATGTGTTGGATTGATCTGAACGCCCTTGCAGATACCAGCACCACGCTGAACACCACCCAAGAGGTTTGCGGTCTGCAGGGTCTGAGGTCTTGCGTATCTGTTTCTGTCTTTCAGGAGCAGTGATGGCCACAGTAACGGAGAGAACAGTTTCAGGCCTGATTTCTGATGGTGGCTACAAACATAATCAGTCAAAAGGGACAAAACGGGGCTTTATTCGGGCATTGACAAAAGGATTCTTGTGAAAATACTTCGTGAACTTTGAGTGGTGCTTCAAAAGCATTAATTAGTGAGGAATAGCTGGGTTGCATGCTGTGTTGTTAATAAAGCCTTAGTAAAAGCTTGTGCAACACTGATTTGACACGTGTTCACTGCTTAGCACGGCTTCCTTCTGCTGCTGGCTTTGCCTTGAATGTTGTTCTGAAATGCAGTTTCCTCTATTTCCTCAAACTTGTAGTGCTGCACATCCTCTGTTTCCCCTTTAAACTCCTTGGATAATTTATTTAAATCAAAAATTAGATATTTTTGTTCTCTATCTTGGGCAGGATTTGGATTTGGACTTGGAATATATGGGGTTTTAAGCTAACACTGCATGTGAATAAATTCTGAAAGCTATATCAGTAAACTTATGAACTGATTAATGAAGCCAAACACTTCATTTTTTTTCTCTTGCTTTTATGCATCAGTTGCGGTCATGTAACTATTATGTAAAAATGAAGGATTATAAACTTTAACACTAATTAATTCAGCCTCATTCCATTTCTAGGTGAGTAATTTTTTTACACTGTGATTATTTGCATAGGGAGTATATTTCCGTTGAACCCACTGCCAGTCAATGGCTGCGATTACTACTAAACTCCATTTATTTTAGGAATGCGTTTGAGTTACGCTATATTGAGCCTTACTTTAATTGTAGGTAAAATAATTTACCTTTAAAAAAATGTTATAAGCTGCTAAGATTTAAAATGGATTCACCACTTTCAGTGGAATGTCAGCGTAAACCTGGCCATCCGCACTGAGGCTGGCTGATACTTGGATGCTGGTTTGGAATAAAGCTGCTTTGAAGTTTCAGGTGCAAAAGGTATTCTTGAGTTAAGCTGGTCGAGAAGGCTTCTCACATTCAATTGCAAGAGCGGGGCAGGTTGAGAGCAGAGGAGGAGGTTGTTCAGGCTCTGCATTTGGGGCACAGTGCTGCAGCACGCCGGGTGTGTTGACATACTGCACAAGCCGAGGCAGTTCTGTTGCGGTGGGCTCCTCTCCCTGTTTTGTTTTGTTTACTTCTGTCTCACAGCAGTCAGGAATTTGGCAGAGTAGGCATGAGAAATGTGCAGGTCCCCGAGACTGGGTGGCTGCTGGGAATGCTCACACCATTTGTCATCCTGTTTTTTTGTGGAGATGAATTACATAGTGATGAGAACCCCTTTGCATCACTGTAAAATTTGAATTGTGCTCTAACCCAGAGATGTTTGAGTGTTTTCTGTATGGAAGTAGGAGTCTGTAGAAGATGACCTGTCAGCTCTGAGACTGTGGATTGGGAGGAAGGAAAGACTTGGGGAAATTTCAGAAATATTCCAAAGGGAGCCTTTCTTCAGTGAAGGAAGCAAAGCAGAGACCAAAACATTCATCCTCAAACATAGGTTAAATTTGGATTAAATTAATTTGCTAATAAATTGAGTCTCTCTATTGTGGAGGGAAAGAAAATAATGTTTTAGTTAAGGAACTATTTCTCATCTCCAGAACCCCAGCTCTAGTTCCATTATAAAGGTCTTGCGTTCTTTTGCCGACTCGATTGCACCTTGTAGATGCCCTTGTGTGTGTGGAGGCAACCTGGAAGAGTAGTGATGCCTGATTTTGGTGATAGGCAAGGACAAGTTGCCAATCTATTTTAGGTTTCTAATTAATATAATTCTGAAATGAGTTTTGAAGTGATGCCCACTGCATTATCTGTGATATTACAAAAGGCTTAGTGAGATAGAGGGAATGTAACGTGGATAGTCATGTGTTATGTGACTGTTAACAGCTGTTTAGTAATAAATTACTCTCTTGTGTAGACATTTTAAGTGTCAGAAATACAAGCATGTAAGAGTACATTTTCATGAAGGACTGGAGATGTAACTGGTTTAAAATGAATGTCTAGTCTTTATGTTGGGGTGAGAGTGCTCAGAGTCTTGCTCTTAAATTTAAAGCATGTCCCGAAGGCAGAAAGCTTTTTTAAAAACAGAAAGCTTCCTTTTCACAAGATTCAGAGGACAGCCGCAAAAGCACAAGCCGAGCATAAATTTTACAGTGTTAATCTCTTCAATACATGAGAACAAATTTTGGAAATGGAAATGAGCTGACACCTAATTATGATTTAAATGTTTAGCAATTTGTCACAAAAAAATTGGATGTATTCACAGAGAATAAAGTGAGCAGAAAACACTACTTTGTTGAATCTGATGCTGTGGCATGTATGATTTAATCTCATGCCTGTGCAAGGTCTGCTAACCTATGTATGGCTTAATGGTCTTTCCAAGAAAGGTATCTAGATATGATCTTCAGAGTTTGTACATCTACCCTGCTCTTTGAGCTTTTCAG
>NW_010097707.1:10877-28045 GCF_000699245.1 Pterocles gutturalis | reverse complement strand
CGGTTCAGCTCACTGATAGAAACACGTGCCTTACTCCTCAGTTGTTTTGGTCCATCTTCGACTTCCAGGCACTGCTTCTTGTCTTCTCTTCATGTTCTAGACTTTTCATACCCAGATTTCCTCCCCCCACCCACGAAGATACTAATGCCCTGTGATCAAGCAGCCTCTTAGTGTTCTTTTTGCTGAGCAGAATGAACTCTTTATGGCTTTCACTGCATTTTCTCCAGCCTTTAAGTCAATTTTGTGGCTCTTTTCTGCACTAGGTCAATTTTTCAACATCTTCTAAAACATTTGTTCACAGAGGAAATTGATGTGATATTCCAGCATTGGTCCCACCAGTGTCATACAGAGAGCTAAAAATCACTGGTTCCTTCTCACTGCTCCCCTTTTAACACATCCGAAGATCAATTTAGTCCTTTTATGCCATGAAATGGGGCTGGAAGCTCTCCTTGCTTGATTCTCCTCAAACTTGCAGCCTGTCACGATGCTCTTCTCCATCCTGAATGTCAGCATTCCTCGTTCCCACCTCTCTGAAGTCCTGCTTAGCTTTATTAAAAGTTTTGTTTTAGTGGTCCCAGCCAGCCCAGAATATATGACTTCTTCAGTCCTCATTACCTTCTCCTCTGCTAATTTCTGTTTCCTCAGACAGGTCTAGTGATTTATGTCAACATTTTCTTTCAAGAACGTTGGAAGAAGAGGATTCCCCCATTAGAAATACTCTGAAAATACCAAATTGAGAATTACTGGAACAGATTAGATCTTCCTCAATCTGCCTATTTTTAGCCTGTTTAATATTTGCTGTCTGAACACTGTACAGTGAGAAAGTTGAAGTATTTTGTCACACGCTGTTGAAAATCTATTACCTTATCAATCAAATGTGTAATCCTGTCACAGAACGAGATCAGGTTTGTGCGATACAGCTGATTTTCTAGAAAATCGCCGTATTTATTCTTCTCTCTTTGATTCATGATCAGTTTAGTGAGATACCATCTTTCCATTTTTACTTGGGATTGATGTCAGGTGAATGCCCTGTAATTACCCAGTCATTTCACTTGCCCTTTTGATAACTGTCACATTATCAGCACTCTTTCTGAAATACCCACGCGCTATTAAAAATGAATGTCAGCAGGGCAGAGACTTCAGGGCTTTCTGGAGATGGTTGAGTGTTTGGTTACCTCCTGAATTTGAAAACCCTTATCCACTAGGGAAAGTCTAATATCCTCACCAAGTAGAATGAAGCGTGGACATCTTAATCCCCGTAGGATGCTTCTTGCCAAACAGAAGACAGAAATGTGAGCCATTCCCAAGCACTCCCTGCCACCTTTCACCTCTTCATTTTCCCTGGAAAGGCTGTGTGGGGCATTGATATGTTCCAGGACATAAACAGGCAGCTTGCAGAAAAGCTGGGCATGGATTGAAGCGGGTAAAATGGACGTTGATGTCAACAAGTAATGGAGCCCAGTGTTCATTGGACACAAAAGTAAATAACTGGTGAAAAGATGATCTCTTTTGATGGAAACAGACTGGCTACAGAAATTCCAGTGGGCTTGGAAATTCAGACTTGCTTTGTGAAAGCTGATTATTTTTACTTGGGTGGAGGGGCAGTGTTTCTGGTAGAGCATAATGCTCAACTCTTAGAGCATTTGGTGTGTCACCTTCCCAGTTCAGTTCACCAGTCCTTACTCTGATGCACCAGCGCAAGGACATTGTATTACAAATTAGGGACTGCTTTGTTTAAATTCCCGAGAAGGTGAGAGGAATTGGTTCCTTTCTACCTGTAAGAGCTGTTATTTTTATAAAGCTATATTTTTTTCAATGAGGTGGGAAGAAGGGAAGAGCTGAAGCTTATGTAGGAGTGTCGCCAGTGGCTTCAGGTAGGTGTCTGCTAAAACGTGAGAAAAGGTCACCGTTGCTGGATGATGGAGAAGGTGTGTGCAGTGCCTGTGGTGTGAGGCATGACTTTAAGCAATCTTCACATTAGCTCTAGTTGTCATCGCAATTCCTACTTCAGTGTTAATTTGCTTACAAGCTGAACCTGCCCGTCAAGCTTTTAAAAAACCCGGGTGAGTGGTGCTGTTCTCTGGACAGGTCGTGAAGGAATTTGGTACCATTGCCGATATGATTCTTGCAGTGCCAGATCTGCGATTTCAACTCTGAAAGAGAATGCTGTTCAGAAATAACAGATGATGAAATTAAAACCAGCAGGCAGCATTTCAAACCGTCATTGTACAGAGCCCACCACTAATGAAAAATTCAGAGGCAGCTTTGGCTTGGTGACAGCACCAGAGCTTCCTTCTCCCAGGTAGTAACTGAGCCAAAACATTTAATTCTGTGTGTAAAGCTGCTCCTGAGTGAAGTAGAATTTGTTTAGATAAAGAAACTGGGAATTTGTTACTCTTTAAGAAATCTGCTAGCTAAACAGGAGTTTACTGAAAGTGGTGTGTGTTATTGAAAGAAAAACCACCAGTGCCTAGCAAAGGGAGAGTGGTTTTTCCAGGTACTCTGCCACTTTCTTTTTTGTTTCCCGTCTCCAGCAGCTGGAGATGGTGCTGTCATGCTGCCACAGCTCAGCTAAGGAGCCTGCGATGGCAGCTCTGGCTTTCATGAATTCTAACCTCGGCGAGTGTTTAATCATGCCTCAAACAGATTGGCTTTTCAGAGGAAAAATGCTGTTTCTGTTCTGGTATCGCTGTCCAGCTTAATGTAATGAGTGATGGAAACACTGTGCCTGCGACACATCCATCTGCTTCCCCCCAGACCATTTTCTTTCTGGCTTTTTCTGCAGTCTAAAGTTATCAACCCAGAACACTCGCTGATGATGGGAACTTGCTGCTGCCTTTCTGTACCTGCTGGCATCTCTGCTTCAGCGTGTTTCAGCTCCTGTTTTTGAGCTGACCTCAAATGGAAGAGAAGGCATTAAGGGGTGAGCTTAAAGGTCTCAGCCAATTTAAAAAGCTTGTATTAGCATGACAAGCTGTAAAAATGTCAAAGTGGGTCCAGTGTGAGCATCTTCCGAGGGACCTGGCACAGGTTGCAGCCTGCCAGTACTCAACTGCATTGCTGTTTGTAGGTTTATCCCCTACTTGAAGATTAAGTCACCTTTTTCAATTGCTGATGGGGAGGCAAGTGTGGTTCTGAGACCTTGCCCTTGAGACAGTGGAGAAAAGCTTTGGGATCAGTTCCAGTTTTGGTTTGTTTTGGGTTTTTTTTGTGTGTGGTGGTTTGTGGTTTTTTTTTGGGGGGGGGATTCTTTTTTTTTTCTTTTCTTTTTTTCAGAGAAATTCTTCATGAGAAGCCGGGCAGGTGAGTGAAGTACTTGAAGCGGTTTGTGCTGTCGCTGTCTCTGCTGATTAAACGTAATGACACTCATAAAGCCAGGAGAAGTGCAGGCTCCAGCTCCTCTCCTTGCTAATCCCCGCAGCTGCGGAAAGCGGGTGCTCGTGCCGGCGCTCCATGTGTCTGGGCTCCACCAAGGGCAGGCTGAAGTGTAATGAACGCTCTAATTAGCTTGCTCCAGTTGCACGGTGCTAAGCTCAGCCTTAACACCCAGCTGCAGTTAAAAGATGGGGTTGCCAAGGTGGTGTCAGTACCGTGGGTTTGCCACTCAACGGGAGAAAGGTGGGCGACGTGTGTAAATTGTCAGGGGTGGGTGATTACCCGAACGCAGTGAACAGCCCCATTTGGAGATGACTGTCCCTCCCAGGTGAGCCAGGGGAGAGCCAAACCAGTGAACAAAAAGAGTTTTTATCATGATTAGGCTGCTGAGCCAGCCCTTCCCCTGAATTTCTGAAACCTTTTAAGAAGAAAAATCTCTGAGCAGATATGTGCACATGATTCATTTGGCAGAAGTGTTCATCCAGCTTCCCAGAGGGGAACTGAAATAATTTCCACATACAAGGAAAGCAAATAGCCTGTGTCCTGTTCATCCTCCCAAGTATTATTGACTAGTGCTGAGTAAGAGATCTTTGCTGAGTGCTGATGAAAAGTTTGGCAACTCCTCCTGCTTGGTCTGGATCATTGCAGCGTGGTTGTGTAATACTGAATCGCCAGCTTTTAGTCATCGTCACAGGCTGTTCAACCTCAGCCACTAAGCATAAACTAAAATGTTTAAAAACCTGCAGTTCACGCTCTCCTGCTTGGTCTGGATCATTGCAGCGTGGTTGTGTAATACTGAATTGCCAACTTTTAGTCATCGTCACAGGCTGTTCAACCTCAGCCACTAAGCATAAACTAAAATTAAAATGTTTAAAAACCTGCAGATCACGCTCTTAAATACTTGCATAGATGTACTCTGTAAGAACTGGAGACAATTTCTGTGAATGTTAATATGTAGAACAGACACTACCTCCTAAGATCCCACTGAAATGTTCCACTGCGGTGGTATTTGGGACTAGTTATATTTGGCTCATCTTTGTTCCATATCCAGTTTTACAACTACCAGATGACACCCTAATGAAACATCAAAGAAACCATGAACGGTTGCACTTAAGTGCTCTCTGAAAGATGTGTCCAGTGAGGTACAGAGCTCCCACTCTGGGTACAGAGGAATTTTGACCACAGGGCAAAAGAGGCTTTCAGCTTCTAGACATGTACAAATACTAACTTTAATTTAAAACAAACAAAAAAAAAACCCCAAAAAAAGAAAAAAAAAAAAGAAAAAAAGCTGTTAATCAGTGTTTCTTGCAAGAGAGTTTCCTAAACTATCTTGAGCCCTTTTGTTCTTTACTTAATAGTAAGTTTGGGAAAATGGATGAAGAAGAAACAGTGTTGCTAAATAAAATCCAAAATTACCTCTGGAGTTTTTTTCTGAAATGAGAATGGAAGGACTTTGGAAGCTACTGAGCATTTAAGTATTAGTAATAATTTTTGGATTTGCTAGAGAAGCTACCTGGATGGAATGAACACATTTTCATCCATGGCTGGGATGAAATCTGAATTCACGGTTCATGCAGTGTTGTTTCTTGTTCAGTCAGGACAAAATTAATCCAATCTGGATGCTGAATCTAGATCTATAAATATATTTATTATAATATAACAAGAACTTAACAGTAAACATAAACTATATACAATACCATTACAGATAACCCTGTTTTTAATATTATTCACAGAAACAGCCAGTTTTGTTCCAGTGTGAAGAAATGAAGAAAGAAGCTAAATTGGAAATGTTGAATGTGTTTAGGTCTTGTTGACAGGTAGCACCTCCTTTGGAGGCAGACACACACCAACACTAAAATTAGTCCTGCCCCAGGCAGTTAGAAACTTGTGCTCCAATCGTTAGGTTCACACTTGCACCCTGTTTTGACATAAATACTTTAAATGACATACTAGTATATAATTTTGTTGTGCTTATTTTTTTTTTCTTTAAAGAATAAATAAAACAACTGCATAACAAAGGCTGGAACCTCAACTGTCAAAATGAGAGACTTGAGTCACCCTATAGCTTGACTCAGCTGACTTGAGCACTTTAAATACTGCAAGATACAAATTTCTTTTTTTTTCTCTTATTTTATAAACGATTATTAATAAAATAAGATGATTAGCTAACCATCTGCATTGATTTCCCCAAAGCTGTAGGCAGACCTCCCTCAGTATAAAAAGGCTAGTGTATTTGGTATGAAATTCAACCAGGTATTGACTGTAAGATCTCACCCACGCCCTGTATAGGACCCTCCTTCTTGAATTACCGGCATGGCATTTGGGATTGGAGTCTGCAAAGGCAAGTGTGGCAACTTTTTTCCCTCTACTTGGAAAGAAATCAGACAATTTTAGCTTGGGGTTACTTCTTATTAGTGAATTTTAAGATTCTTTCCCCTGCCCCTTCTGTGTTACCCAGTCCACCTCCCATTTGAATCCTTTTATGTATAAATTTATAAAGAATTTCCACATCACAATGCTCTCTGGATAGACAATATTTTAATATATATAAAAATATAACCCCTGTGCTGTGCATATACTTACAACTCTACAGAGTAATCGCTTTAAGTCTCTTATCCTGGGCTTAAGTCTATGCATTTTTCTACCATGGGATTTAAACTTGTGTGTTTAAAATCTGTAAATAAGAGAAGTGTAAGGTTTCCACGCCTATGGGGAAACTTGAAAAATAAAATAGCATAAAAAACTTCTCAGACTTTACATGAAAGATAGTGGTGTATATCCCAACGTAAGGAATTTTGGTTGAGAGCCAAAACTGCGTGTGTAGCCACAACGGGGGGCATCTTCTGTGTTTGTTGAAAACGAGGAAATCCCACGCTATGCTGTGTGTTTTAATGTGATCCCAATCAGAAGAGAAGAATGGTTTTATCAGGAGAATACCTCTGGGAAACCATTTTCATTTTGCATTGCAAGGATCAAGCACTGCCAAGCTTGCTCATCATCGGAAACCACGAGGAAAAGGTTAGAAGCCCCACCACCACCTGTGGGCATGGCCACACGTGCCCACACCAGTATCACCAGGAGCAGAAACTCATCCAGCCCAACAGACTTCTTTTTTTCTTTTTTTTCATCATTTTACATGGAATTTATTACCAATGGCTATTCCTCTTCTCCCCAGTCCCCCTCCTCACCCCCCTTCTGGGCTCTGCTCTAGAGAACTGAAAGATTTGTTTGATCTGATGGAAGACTGACATCAACGTAAGCCATCTGTCACACAAGATTTCTCTCAGTCATTGGTATTGAAAAGCATGTATTCGTTAAAAACAAATGTAGGAATCAAAGTGGTAAGGACACTTTGACCTTTCAAATAGATTGATGCCTAAAGTGTAATAGTAAAACTAATCTGCATGGTTATTTTAAGAATCAAGCTTGAGCTCTAGAAGTAAAATGCAGATTATTTTTTTTTCCTCTCTTCCCCAGCTTAAAAAATATGTGAAATTCTATTGCACCTGGGTTGACCAAAAGCCGACGTCCAGAACAAGTGCCACTATAACATCTAGTGACACCCTTGTATTATTAAGTTACAATATCTTACATAGCACGGAGCTCTCTGCTCCTTGTTCACCAAAAGGTGAGGATGATTTTTCTACATTCAATGTAGACACTATTCAAGACTTAGAGCAATATGTTCACTGGCTGGCTGCTTAGCTTTTGTTTCTTAAGTAGTAGTAGTAGTATTCTTGCCCACTTTCAACAGGTACAAACTGTTCTCCATCCAACTCCTGGGTAACATCAGCCGCTCTGAATGTACTTCTTGATTACTACGCAGCCGTGTCGAAAAACAGGGCAGGGCATATTTGGTAGAAGTGTCCACGTATTTGTTTTAGGGTCGTAGGCTTCCATATTTCCCAGGGCAGGTCCTTCACTGCTAACAATCCCACCAGTGGCATAAATTTTTCCATCCAGAACCACAGCACTAAAAAAAAGAAAAAAAAAATAGTTTTAGTTAGTGTTCTTACTCAACAATGTTCTTTTTAGGCTTAAAACAAACCCAGTCTTTCGTAACAAGGGGTAAACTATGAGTATATCTTTTAAGAGTATAAAGCTGTGTGGGCATTTCTCTTCCTTCTCCCTTTCAAGGTGTGTGGGCATTTCTCTTCCTTCTCCCTTTCTCTCCCCCAAATTAATCATTTTTGTGTTCTTGACAGGTATATAAATGTTGTCTCTAATTTAAACAACAGAAATTAGTCCAAGTTAAGATGTTTCTCCAGCCCACATTTGTGATCCGCAGCAAACATAGCAGGGTGCTGCATTCCCGTCACACTGCACACACAGAAGCAACACGAACGATTTGGGGTCCCCACCTCCGGGTGATGTAAAATAAACCCCTGCTTCAAGCTACTCCTCTAATTACCACTGAATGCCGTGAAGGGGGGAATAAAAACCCCCCAGAAACAGCTCTCCTTCCTCAGCCCCTTCCATGGTGGCAGAGCCTGGAGGTCCTGTTGCCTGGTCCTCCTTGCCCACCCAGGAGGGGGGTGTCAAGTGGAAAGCCAACCCAGGGCACACCAATCTCACGGCTGGGGGCTGTGCAGCGGAGGGACTGGCAGGGGAGCTATATCCTGGCCTATTTTTAAAACCAAATGTGTCTGACTTCAGACACCTCTTGCAAATCAAGGCTAACAAGGCTGGGCTCATCCTGTGGTCCATGGGCTCTTGACAGGAGAGAAGGTGCATAGGTGTGAGACATATTGCCCCTTTGGCCTCATCTCTTCCTTCTCCCTCCTTCCACTTAACCCCTCGGCCCCTCCAGCAGTCGTGAGCAAGGCACGTCACTTGCCCTTGGGGTAATGAAGATGGACAATGAGGGGCTGGGCTCCCCTGTGCGTATGTGGAAAGGGCAGAAGGATGACAGGCAGGAGGCGGCTGGGCGGGCAGATTCTGTGCAGTGCTGCCGTGTTTCTCCGGGCTGACACGTTCTCCATGCCATCTTCCCACTGAGCGGGGGGGAGCCCGAAGGTTGGGCCAGCTCTGTTTTTTTTCTGCCGGGGAGACCACATTTGTCCCCCAACATTTAAAGATGTAGTTAAGCTGGATGGGGCCAGCAGTGTTTTTTTCTGGTGGTTGGTGTCCCTTCCATGAGGTCTTCTGGGGGTTGGGTCCCATCCCAGAACATCCCAGCTGGTAGATGGTTGCATTGGGAAGAAGAAGAGACAGTTGGAGAGTGTGTACATGGCAGAGAAAAAGAAGGAGGAGAAGACGAGAAATTAACTGCAGCCATGAAGATGACCTAGATTGAAGAAGCTGGAGAGGGGTAGTAACCCTCTAGGCTTACTAAAAGCAAAGTTATTCCTTCTGGCTAATTTTGGAGAAGTGGGAAGAAGAATAATGAAAAGTGATAAAGGCAAAAGACAAAGCGCTGGAAGACCCAGGATGAACAGAGACTAAAATGGTACCGACAAAGCCACGTGTTTCTGTAGAACACAAAACTCTGATGTCCTTGCGGAGAAGCAGCGCCTGAGGTTAAAAATAAACCCACAATGACAACAGTGAGGACTCAAATAAGCCTAGTCCCTGGGTACTGCCAGGAAATAGGAAATAATGAGAATCTTGTCAAAATAACTGTTAATCTGAAAGGAGGAGGAAGGAGAGAGAGACTTGAAACACTTGATTAGAGCCTATCCACAAATCAGCAGGTCTGGATGATACATAGCCCAGGGTCCTGAGGGAGTTTGCTAATGAACTTTTTATTTTTGAAAACGTCAGGGAGAAATGGGGAAGAATGAGGACTTGAGTAACACAAGTGTCATTCTGAAAGATGGCTCTGAAAAAGAGCGAGCCCACCTCTGAAGGAGCTGGAGGCTGGTGGTGGAGGGGCACTGCCCAGTGGGGACTTCTGCCAGGGCTGAGGTGCCCACGGCCAGGAGGGAGCGGAGGCGGCAGGACCAGCCGACGCAGTAAATCAGACAAACGTGCAAATTAAGCCACAGTTTAGGACTAAGATATTTGCTCGGGGGTGGGAGGCCCATCTCTGTATTGGAACAAGTTACTATTTAAAATCAAGACAGGCTGGGCATCGCAGCTTGAAAAATATGGCACAAGGAGTGGGGAGGATGGTCCCACCCCATGGAGAAACTGTCCAGATGTGGAAGAGGGGCTGCTGAAACCAGCAGGATGAGTGTTTAGAAATGGGGCTGTGGGTAGTAGTTGTTTGTGTTTCACTTTGTTCTCTTAATAGTAAAGCTGAAGGAGATGGAAGGTTATTTAAACAGGGATGTGCTGGATGGAAGAGGGTCCAGTGTCAGAGATGGACTGCGGTACAGAGTGGCTTTGCTGCCATGGTTCTCTAATGAAATGCTCATCAGTCATTAAAAAAAATATCCCTACACAAAACGTGACCAAAATAAAAGCAAATGGCTTACCTTAGCAATTTTGTTGAGTGAATTGGGGAAAACCAACGCCCAAAGAAAGAAGAAAAGATCCCCAAGAAAGATCTGACTGCAGAGTTATCGATAGTGGGTAATTAAAAGAAATGCTAGTGGGGAACATGGAGCCCAGGGCCCCTTCCATTAGTGTCGATGATCAAGGTCCACTTGATCATCCACTTGAACCGAGACATCGGTGCTTTACAAATTCCTGTGTAGTATCTTAGCTGCCCACGTTTCTCCTAGTAAAGTCTCCTCTGTGGCATGTTTAGTAGCAGCTACTGTAAGTGAGAGCTGCTGCCACCACAGAGCAGCTGAGGAGCCCCCC
This sequence comes from Pterocles gutturalis, assembly GCF_000699245.1. Taxonomy (NCBI): domain Eukaryota; kingdom Metazoa; phylum Chordata; class Aves; order Pterocliformes; family Pteroclidae; genus Pterocles; species Pterocles gutturalis. The sequence goes on along the minus strand of NW_010097707.1, from coordinate 17,920 downwards.
CAGCCCCTGCTCTGGATTAGGGGTTGCAGGGAGTGGACAAATGTTGCTCTCGGTCTCCAGCACCTGGGTGACAGCACTGAAAGAGATCCATGGCCAGCGGCTGAGACAAGAAGCTCAATACTGTAGCCTCCCATCACGGTACTAATGTGTTGGGGAAAAAACGGATGCTGAATTCCACCCTCTGAAGGTTGTATGAATTTTAAATGGTGATTAGAGTAGCTTCTGCCCGCTCCGTATGCAATTCCCATAGATAAGATTGGCATAACGCTTAGCTTGTGAGTCATGCCTGAGGTGAAGAAGAACAGTGAGCTACTCCTGCTACCAAGAAATAGGCGGTTCTGCGCATGCAGCGGATACTTACGTGTGCAGAGGACTTTGGAGACATTCAGGCATCTCCGGGGCTAAAGGGGGAGGTAGGTACTTAAGAGCAATTAGGAGCTTAGTCCTAGATTGCTGCTGCTTTGTGGTGTTAGGACAATCACTGCTAATTTCTGGGACCTTAGGCAACATGAAACTCAAGTGGGCTCTAAAACCTTGAGGAAAGTGAGTAGCAAGAAGTATGCTCGTTGCTCTCTCTTCATTACTGTGACAATATTTCTTTTCTCCCCTCCCTTCCATCCCATCAGCTGTAAAAACATCATTACTAAGGCTGACGTACAAAGAAAGAAATAATTGCAATAATTAGGATGCGAGTTTATTGCTCGGTGCCATTAATCTTGAGAGATAAAATGATTACAGGCTGTCAGAGCCTGGGGAGGAAGGAAGCTCCGCGCTGCAGAGCCTCGCTGCAGGGACACAAAACCTCCAGCAGCTTTGAGGGCAACAACCTCCCCAGCTAAGGAGCAGCCGGACCTCTGTCCCTCCAGCAGCACGCCTGGGGTGAAGGTAATCGGCATCAAAACGGAGGTTACTTCATCTACAAAAATGTGTTTTGGCATTTTGCAGATTATTACCTGACAGTCTAACGACCCTGCTTTCTACTCCCTGGGTAATTACTGTGGTTCACTAGAGAGGTGTCACCTACAGCCCTGCAGCCATGTCCCCTGAGGTGCTAGGGAGTCCTTCACTGCCCAGACTACGAGCAGTGTCGGAGGATCACGCTGTGACTATCCCCTGACACTGCCACCACTGGTCTGGTCCATCCACTGACTTCCACGAAGCTATGGATCACACTCCTAAGAAAATCCCAATGAGGCTGAGGGGCACCAAGGGCTGGTGGGGACCTGGCTGCCCACGGTTGGAGTGCTTGTGTAATCTGAACAGCCTTTTACATCTCTGCCTATCCACCCTGCAGTCCTTCTTCAGCTTGAGCAAACACGTGGCAGAGAAGATCCTTCTCTGACAGCTGGACACTAGACTTGATGGACAAAGCAAATTATTGAGTCATCAGAGAATAGCCTAGGGTGGAAGGACCTCGAAAGATCATCTGGTCCAACATTGCATGGGAAAGGGACACCAGATGATATTATCTAGTACCCTGTCTAATTGTGTCTTGAAAACCTCCAGTGATGGGTACTCCAGCAAGTCCCTGGGGAGCTTGTTCCAGTGGATGACTGTTCTCACTGTAAAAAATTCTGCTCCTTGTCTTCTCCATGTGGCTCCCCGTGAAGACAGAGCCTCTATCCTCCTTGAAGCCTCCTGTGAAGTGCTGGAATACTGTGAGAGGTCCCCCCGAGCCTTCTATTCTCCAGAAAGAAGAGACCTAACTCCTTCAGTCTTTCCTCACAAGCCAGGTTCTCCAGCCCTTTGATCATCTTTGTGGCCCTCCTCTGGACCTTCTGCAGTCTGTCCATGTCTTTTTTGAATTGTGGGGACCAGAAGTGGACACAGTACTCCTGGTGCAGCCTGACATGGGCTGAACAGAGTGGGATGATCAATTCTCTATCTAAGCCAGTAACACCCCTGCAGATGCAGCCCAGGGCTGCTTTGCCTTCATTGCTGCATTTGACTTTGCACTGTTTTTGCATCAACTTTTTTGATCACACCTGAATCAGCCTCTCTGTCTGCTTGACTGCTCGATGTCTCTGCAACCCCTGCCCCACGTCAGGCATGGAGCGCCAGGGCTTGGCACACGTGAGCTGGGGGCCCTGCTCAGGCAGCTCAGCTTCCACTCACTTGGTGGCCACCTTCCTACCAAGAGTGGGACCCTCCACTTCTCAGCCAAAAGCATCTTAGAGTGAAAGTTTCCTGATGGGCAGCGATTTGCAGTAATGTGGAGTCTCCTTCTCTGGAGAGACCTGCCCAGACACGATCCTGTGCAACGTGCTGTAGATGACCCTGCTTGAGCAGGGCGTTGGACTGGGTGATCTCTGGAGGTCCCTTCCAACCTCAACCATTCTGTGATTCTGTGAGTCTGGAAGCAACCCAAAGCAGAGGTTATCAGCACCTCTTTTCTGTAGTGCTTGAGAGCCAAGTGCCTGGGAGCTCCTGCTCCAGCCCTTCTCTCTCCCAGTTATGATGGCTGGACACAGCACCAAGCACTGGGACTACCAGCAAAGGAAGTTTGTTAATTTTGATTATTATTATTTAAAAATTTCCTGCTTAGTCCTAAAGATCACACCCTGATTAATATCAGGAAATGTTAAAAAAGAAAAAAAATCCTATATTGTAATGTCTGGGGCTGTAAAAGAGATTAGAAACAGGTGAATTAACATGTTGTTTTGATTCCCTGAAACTTTAATATCTTCTCAGTCCACAAACAAAGCTCCTCTCCCTCGTCACTCCTCTTTATGCATGCACACACACTCACTAATTTATTTGGAGCAGTTCTATAAAGGTTATTAAATATTACCAGTCAGATAGACACAGAATCTGCTTAGAAGAAGAAAAAAAAATCCCTGCATTTATTAATGGATGAATTTCCTTCCTGCCTGAAGATTTCAGGACAGCTTTACTGGAGGTGGAACTGAACGACGCTCATCGGCTGGATGGAGTAAGTGCTGGGACAGGAAAACCCTGCAGGGTACCAGCTACTTTGGGCAGCGGCTCTGCATGGTGCTAGGCAGAGCTGCATGTGCCCTGTGAGCTTTTGGTTAATCTGGGAACCTTCCAGTGAAACCCGCGGGGTGGTTTGTAACACCGAAGTGCGAGGCATCGCTGCCGTCTGTGGCTGCTGGTGCTCAGGTGCCAAAGCACCGTCCGGAGTTGGGTAGCTGTGTTGACAACCTCCGCGGCTGTTTGAGGCTGGGTTGGCAGCCAGGTTGTTATGTTAGAGAGGGCTCGAGCTCGGGTGGCCGTGTTGTGCTGCCAGAGGTGTCATCGTTACAATGAGATGGATAAATGAGGGTCTGGATTAGTCATGGTCAATTAGGAGGCTATCATGCCACTTCTTGGAGCGGGGTTATTAGTGTGGGTGTATTGGCCAAGCTCCAGTTATATTCTCCCCTGCTCCATGAGCACTTCTTCTTGCTAATGATCCAAAGTCATTGTGTGGCATTGTTATTTGTTGCTGAAAAACAGCAACGTTTTATTCCAAAGTCTGTCGCACATCAGTAACGGCCCGAGTGCTCTCTCTGTATCGGTTACGCTTTAATGCACACCAAAGTCCTCCATGTCATCAACTGCTACCGAAATTATTGCTATTAGTCTAGTGTGGCAGTTCTCATCTACTGTCCGTGGAGCATAGTCCCATCCACACATCTCCTTCCAGATATGCTGGAAGAGTTTGGTTTTCCCTTCTGGACCACAAACACTTCCAGCTGCAAACGCTGCCCGCTGAACAGCCCAGCCTTTCTGTCTGCGGTCTTGAGAAGTGCGTGGCCATTACGGAACCGTGCTCTGTAATAGCTTCACCTGGGAATATCTGTCCAAACAAGCTGTGCTCTAACCCCGTCCAGTGCCTGGAGTTACCAGGAACTTTGCAGCGAGGAAAGGAATCAGCTGGGGGAGTCTGCGGCTGGTGCCGTACATTAGCCATGCCTTGTAGTTAAGCACAGGAGTCACCATGCTTCACTGTTCAAGAACAAGGGCTTATTTAAAAAGGAGAGGGGGAAAAAAATTCCACAAACCGACCCTGGTTTTGTGCTGTTCAGCCCGAGTCGAAGTTTTATTAAAGATTTCCATTCGGCAGAACCATCTAATAAATCTTACTGGTTAACAGTCAGAGGAGGAGGAAGAAAATGCTTTTCTGGTGTCTGTTGGGAATTGCTGGTGTTAAATTAGCTGCTCTGGAATTACTGCTGGCACCATCATGCTGCCGCTGTTGCCCCGTGGAGGCTCTGTGTAGCACACGCCTGTCTGCACGCTGCCTGCATCGTAAGCAAGCAGAATATGGAATTTTTAATCGTGCACAGAAATGCATTTGGTATTCTTTTTGCTTGTGGAAAAAAATAAACCCTTGAAGGGCACTGTGGGAAGGGAGAGCGCCCACCTTCAAAGGGAGGACTTGCCAGCGCTGGAGGGGAGGGATGTCTTTGCACGTCTTTCTGGAGGGAGGTGTCTGGCAGAGGAAGGAGTGATCATCCTGGTTCCTCATCCCCATTGCCTGCTGTCTGCCACCACCTCCTCCAAAGATCCCACAAACTCAGAGCTGTTAACCCAAGATGGGGTCCATGGGGCAAACAGGACACGGTTGCCTGACATTTGGGAAATGTCAGATATTTCCCTCGTGCTCACACGTTGTGTGGAAGATGCTCAAGACCTGTATGTGAACTCTCAGTGCATTTCAAAGCACTGCAGGCATATTATTGCTCTTTGCCCATTTGGCACCATCCCTCAAAGGGTTAATTCTAGGTCAACATGAACTTCTTATTGACTTCCACCAGGCTGGGCTTAATCTGAAAATGATGCTCAATCTGTTCTTCTGTTGATTGTGAGCTGGAGACCTGAACAATTTATTTTTAATTTTTCATTAAATGTAATTTAACTTAATATTAAAATCATTTGAACAGACCTTTAATTTCCACACGTGGGGAATGTCACACACATTTGTGTTCCCCGTGCTCGAAGCCATCGTACTCCCCACTCACTAACATGTAGAAACAGTGCAGATAAAAATAAAAGTGATGTGGTCAAGATTTTTCCTAGCAAATTCGGTATCGAGTGATTCCTGGTGAGAAGAGATCAATACTGTGCAGTTAATTTTTAAGTTGTTTATGTTGCTGCTTCTAAACCATGTTTTTTGTGATCCATGCTAATGAGTGGAATGAGGAATTTATAGATTCATAGACTAAGGTCAGAAGGGATCTCCGTGCTTAGATAATCTGAGCTCGTCTATGTGCAGTCCATGGCCTTTTCCCCAGGCAGCATCTCTCTTGGAAACGTATCTAATCTCCTCTTAAAAACAGTGAGTGTCGGTGAGCTCGCCCCCTCCCTTGCTCGTTCTCTGTTTAATTATCCTTGCTGTTGGGAAAGTGCCTCACTTCAAGGCTGAGATGTGTAACTTGACTTTCGAGCCCTCAAACCCTGCTACGCCTTTGTCTGAGAGACTGAAAGCTTTTCCACTCACTCCCAGTGATCAAGTCACCTTTCAGCCTTTCTTTGATAAACTCCTTAAATTCCATGTCAAAGATTTGATTTGCAACCCGGGGTCATTTTTCGCAGCTTCCCTTTGAACTTCGGCTGATATTTCCACATGCCGATGCTCGGACCCAAGACCTCCATTCATCTCGCCAACGCCGTACGCGGCAGCACTCTCTCTTCCCAGCTTCAACTTGTTTTCATTTCGGTGTGAGGGCTCATATTATATATCCAATACTGTACTGACCTTTTATCCACCGCACTGCGATGAGAGCTCGTGTTGTGCAGCTCTGAGTGGCCTCCTTTATGTCCTCCTCTGAGCACCCAGCTTTCCAAGGGGAGCAGGGCTGCTATGACTGTGCTTCCTCCATGTACTACTTTGCATTTAAAATACCGCTGCTAGCTTGAGACCATCTCACTGAGACATGCAGATAACTAGCTGAAATATAGCTCCTTCTGTAATATTTTTTACCCACCAAGTGTTATGCCACCTGCAGCCTTTACCAGGGGAGATTTTCTATTACCTGGATTGTTGGTAGATATATTAAATAGCACTGAAGAAGAATCAATGCTTGCTACCGGTGGCCTTGCTCAATGATATCTTCTCATTAACAACTACATTTTCAGATCTGTCAGTGAAGCAGATTTAATCTCTCTAATGTGTGCCTTGTTAATTCCATATAATACCAGCCAAATACCTTGGAGAAATCACAGTATATTATAGAATCACAGTTCTCTTTAGCAGCCAGGCTTGTTTTATTAAAAATCAAAACAAAGAACCCAATTCCTTCCCCCCCCCTCCACCCCCCCAAAAAAAAAGCAAAAGACAACAGGTTGGTTTAACAAGACACATTTTCCAGGAAAGTGCATTAATTGCTGTCCATTATATTATTAGCATGTAGTTATTTGTTGATGAAATCCCAAATTAGCCACTCTGGTATTTTGCAGAGGACCAACGTGAGGCTAAGTGAGACCACTTAGCCTAATGTTGGTACTTTGCAAAATTAATTGCTGCACTAAAATTCTCCCTTTCACCTTTTCAAAATAGGGAAGCACTTTGGCAGTGCCCTGGTCCATCCTGAACTGTAAGAGTTATTAAAAAATCAACATTAGTGGTTCAGTCAGCTTCTCAGTGAACCCTCTAAAGACACCTACGTCTAAGATGACTAGGTTGCCTGATTTGAGAGCTTAATTTCTGAGTTCACATCTTTCCTTGCTGCCAACAGTGATGGCTTTTGGTCCCTCACAGCAGGATATGGAATCAAACCTTCTTCCTCCCTTCCAAATACAGGTAAGAAATATCCACCTGATCGGGCTGTGTTACACTTTGTTACCTCATCAGCCTCAGCAGCCATGGTTTTATAACTGATTAAAATTGCAGATTTGATCCCAAAAGATTTCAAGTGCCTTTTTTTTTTACTTGTATTAGTCCTTAGTACTGCAGTGGTTCCCTCCTAAGCAGCAGCCAGTTTTTAACCCATTTGTTACTGCTAACCTCCCATTTTCCCTGTTTCCATACATACTGATTTATTTAGTTTTTGTCATAGGTTTTACATCTCCTTTCGGCTGAAATATTTTTACTTGAC
>NW_010097707.1:8747-10846 GCF_000699245.1 Pterocles gutturalis | reverse complement strand
CTTTCCCAGCACGTTTAAGAATTTTTGAAATGGTGCCTTTTCTGACAATCAATTGGGAGGTACTGAACCTTTTTTTTGGTGACTAGCCCACTATAAATGTAGGTTTCCAGTCCACTATTGCTTTAGGCTTTAGAAAAAAATGTCATTTAAAAGTTTGAAGTTATTTTTTACTGACAGGTGTCATATTCTACTTAAGCAAAGCCAGTTTGTTGTGGTGTCTAAGCAGCAGCTAATATTTAGGTCACCAATTTACTCTCCTTGGTCCATCACAAGGTCTCCCACTGGACCTCCTTCTGCAGGGTGCAGAGCAAAGCATCCTTTCTCGTTAGAAATTCTGGAAAGTTTTCAGGTAAGATGCCTAACCAACAGCCCCTAGTTGAAATCACTCATGCACTTTCTCTTGTAGTGTATTCCAGATACTTAATTAACAGATTTTTGTTATGTTTTACAAAACAGAGGTGTTCTAGGAGCAGTTCATCCCTCTCTCTAGGAAGACATGGGAATGTAACAAATGTACAGTAGTCCCTCGCATTTCATTTTACTGGTTAGGGCTCTAATCCTGAGCTGCATTGTACCCTTTATTTCTGATTTTCAGGAGAAAAATATCATTATCAGCTGCCTGAGCACTGCAGGCTCTTCCTCATCTCACTTCACCTCCTGCTGGAGCAGAGGGACAGGGAAGACTTGTCCTTAGCGTAGGACACACACGGTCACAGCCGCCCGGGATGGAGCCGGCTGCTCTGCCCTCTTGACTTACAACAACATGTCTTCAGCAGCCAAGAGAGGGCCCTCCTTAAATTAATAAAATAAAGGGGGAAAAAAAGCAGAAAACCATAAAAAAACCCAGCAAAACCAGAGAAACTGAGCATGCTTTCTTAAAAAGGCGTTTTCTTGTCTGTGCCACAGTGAAAGGTTAAAAGCAATGAGCGAGAACACGGAGGTGTTTTCCAGCTGTAGACTGGGGGGTAGGGATACCCCTGGGGTAAGGAGTAGAGCTGTTGGCTGAACAGGATGGAGATGTGGGTCTCTTGTGGGCCCAGCTGTTGCCCCGTTGCCTGGCACAACTGCTTTTGCTCAGTGCTTTGAGATGCTGCTGCATCAGACCTCACTAACAAACCCCCACCCAGCGCCCACGGCAGCGCTCACAGCCCAGGGATGGCTTTTCCCCACAAAACCGAGAGCTCAGCCGGTCCTCAGCGTGGGGATCTGCTCTGCGAGGGGCTGGCGCTGTATAAAGCCCGAAACAAACCCAGCTTTCTGTAACAGCCACGTAATACTTTTGAAAAGGCCTTTAAGTTCTGCCAGTACCTGCGATGGGTGCCAAGTTTTATTTTTGTCAGCCACTTTGGGAAGTTTGTTAAACCTGTGACTGGGATGAGGGAAGCGAGCCCAGAAAGCAATCCAAAGCACGTAATAAATAATAATTAATATCAGTGTGTGGTGCTTACTCAGTATTTTTTTTTTCTTTCAAGGATCCTTTAGCTAGTTAGCAAAAATATGTTCCACATTATGGTGGTCTCTCCTACAGCAGGTATTTATCATCCTCTGGTTACACATGGCAAACTGAGGAAAACAGTGTTCCTGTAGTCTGCTGGAGGAGCCCAACGCACGTCCCTCCCCACGAGCCATGGCACCTGAATGCGATGAGACACATGAACCATAGTGGGGTCCTGGATGTGCACTTTGGGAAGTGCCATGTCCCTGAACATGTACATAAAGAGATGAGGAAAACCCCCAGATGGTACACACCTCCCTTCCCCTCGCCCCTTCGCTCTTAAGTTGTATTAGCTTATTTATCAGCAGAAAATGTTAAGGTAATTCAGTTTTAATGGTTTTTCTCACCTGCAGAACTGCCTGGAGTGGTTCATGTTGGGACCTGCTTTAATATTGCCTTTCTCTGGGTCATAGATGGTGGTTGCTCGTGCATAGGCTCCTCCAAGAATAAAGATGAACCCATTGAGAGTGACTGCAGGAGCGTATTTGTTATCTGTCAATGGAAAGCAACACTGCGATCAGTTTTAGGCTCAGGTTTGGAGACTGTTTTTTTATTTATACATTCCCCTTATTTATAGATAAGTCACGTTTCTCTAAACCTCCAA
>NW_010097707.1:0-8737 GCF_000699245.1 Pterocles gutturalis | reverse complement strand
TGAGGAAACCTTTCCTGGTTTTGTTCTTCTCTCTCCAAGTTCTCAAAGGCACTTTTAAAGTTCATCAGTCCTTCATTCCCCAGTGTGCACCTCCCTCTAAACTGGTAAAGTACAATTATCCTTTCCCGAAGCCTAATGGAGTCACCGTGATAGCTCCACTCTTACATATGAAATTAAGATGTCAAGTTGTTTCAGAATTTTGAATTGCTGCAAATTTTAACTCAGATGCTTCCCATGCCTGTGCAGCAGCTAAATACAGAAGAAACCCACAGTGCAGAGACCCACTTAATAATATACAATAGTTGATTCTCTTTTGTATTTTACTTTTGCTTGTGGGAAGGTCACCCACATAATCCAGAAGATTTTCTGAGACCCGACTTTTTTTTTTCCCCTTCATCTGTTTTGTAAATTCACCTGCGTTTTTATTTTCAGATGCGTGAAGTACCTCCAAGCAGTCCTGTACTTTAACAATGAACTCTGTGAGGTTGGGGTTTGAAATCAAACAAGTCCCTTATCCTAAGTCATTTTCAATCAGAGTTTCCAAGAATGCTTTAGAACTCTTGTCTTAGCTGCAGCATTATTAGAAATATTGGTAAAACTAACCATAAGTTATCCAATAAATTAATTTTAATTTAATTAGTTGACTTGCCCCGTATGCTGCTAGCACGCCATATGCACATTATTAAATACGAGCCAGTTGGGCTGAAATTTCTCATGATGGTGTCTGTCTTAATGCGATACAGTTTTTTTTTTAATCAACATTTCAGTGAAACCAATCAGCAGTGTCTGGGAACAAAACAAGGGAAAATACATTGCTTTATTTGAGCCAAAGTAAGCCTCACAGCCAGCTCTCTATGAAGCAAGTGCTTAAGCCCTTTGGGGCATGAAGCAGACGTTTCCTGGGTGGCTGCCCTGGCATCAGGGGACACTTCTATAAGAATTACCTATATGTAGCTATATGTTAAAGCCTCTCCAAAATCTGTATTTTTGTATACTCTGAAAAGGATGATCCTTGTGCTTCTCCAGTGGAGAATTAACTCGGACACAGTCCTGCTGGCTTCAGCCCCTGCAACCCTCCTCCCAAGCGTGGGGAGTTGAGGGCAACGTGCTGGAGAGGAGGTGTGATATCATCTTCACTACGCTCTTGCATCTCTGCTAATGACCTCTACGTAACGTTGAACAGGTCTGTATGTTCCTCCCAGATCTGTAACACCATGACTGTGTCCTTTTACAAACACAGAAAGAGACAGGCTTAAACCAGCCCTCGCAGCTTTACTTTTGGCATTTGCTTCTCTCGTGCAAGGCTGGCGTTGGAACCCCGAGGTAAAACCACCTTATTCCATTCAATATTTAATGAGAGATATAATTTGACAGGAGTTAAGCAAAAGCTGATGAATTTGGTCAAACTAGAAAGAAAAAAAAAATAGTTTTGTGGCGTCTGCTTCTGTTCCAGCATGGCCATGGGGTGGGCTGTCTCAGTTCATCTCACCCCATGTCGGTGCATGCCCGGGGGACGTACAGGGGTGCAGCACCCGGCGTGAAAACAGACAAAACATGTCATGGGTTAAAGTTGGGCTCCTGTTACGCTGAGTATCTACAGGCATATGTCAAAAAACCACTGATGTATTAGGAAAATGTCACTGATCCTTGGGAACAGATGGGAAGAAACTAATTCATCCAGAAAATAGAACAAGGAGTATTCAGTTTCTTCTTGGTGCCACTAAGCCACTATAATTCATCAGAAAGACTTATCTGTCCTAACAACCCGGCTCACATCCCTTTCCAAATCAGACTTGCATATGTGACATTTTTTCCAGTTAAGACACTCATCAGAATTTTTCCATATTTAATTATCACATCTTCCTGTTGTTTTTTTTCTTTTCTTTGAGTAGCACTGTTTTGCAGGAGAATGAAACTCTCACATAAAAAAAAGAAAAAGAACTCAGCTCCCAAATCTCCCAGGGAAATTATGTGGGGCTCCCTCAAGGCAGAAACACCAACTTCTCAGGAGACTGAATTACTGACTTCACGTTCTTTTTTGTTAAAGAAAGAGAGGGAAACCCCCTGGTTATTTTTATAGTGACTTTTTTTTTTTCCTTTTCAAGTAGGCATTCAGTCTGATATTCTTTTTCTTTCTTTTTTTTTTAGGAGGCAATTGTGTTTGATTCACATCAATTTTTCAATATATCACCTATCTGTTGTCTCTTTACTGCTTTTGATTTTAGCTACAATTTCATAAATCGATATAAAGTAAGCCTGAGACAGAGAAACAGAGAAATCTCTGCTGCTTCTTTCTGGAAGGGAGACGTTCAGAGCAAACAACCTCCTGGTCCCGATGAAGATATGGCAGAAAGACACGAAGGACATCCCTCCAGAGACAGGTAGAGAGAAAACAGTGGATTTTATTTTTGTTTTGTTACCATGGAGGCAGAAATTGTTCACGGACACAGGAAGCTTGGAAAACTCAAGCTGTCATTGCTGCTCCCTGGGTGTGAATGACCACCTTCAGGCTTTAGCCATATTCATCCCAGGTGCTACCCACCCTCTTCCCTTGTTGTTGTCCTTTCCAGGGCTTGGTGACCTCATGCAAACACTCAGGAGACTCCAACTTCTGTTGCTGCTGGAAGTCCTTAACATGCTCATAGTGCAAGGTGGTTGGTTGGGGAGCCTAATTTTGCAAGAGCATGTTCTGGTTGGGCTTTTTGGTCAATGCTACTGGGCATGAACATGAGCTCCTGTGTCCCAGAGGCTTACTGTGGGATACAGTGGGGATGCTGGTTATTTTGAAAGCCTGCTGAAGGGAAGGAAGAAAGGGGAGAGGAAGCACAGCAACAGAGAAGTAGCCTCTTTTCTCCTCCAAAATTCGAGGGGCTGTTGGATATAGTAATCCATTTCAGGCTGGAAAATCTTAAAATGGGATTTGTCCAGGACAGAAGCACACTTGAGATTAAAAGGCAGAATAAATGTAAAGGAAGTAACAGATAAAAGGTACTCTTCTCTCCAAGTGAATAACATCATAACATCGCCCTCCTTTGCTGTTGCTATAGGAAAATACACAAGCATTTCTATTCTAGTGGCAGGTCATTGTGGGAAGGGGTATGCACTCACTGACAACCCTGGAGCTGGAGATGCACTTCACATCGGGTTGATAATTTAACCCACTGGTGTGCTCCTCACTGAGTAATGACAGCGTGCCATCTGGGATGTGTTTCATGGCTCTCGTATCTCTTGGTACATTGTATGGTCAAGTAGCACAGTTCTGCTTTCCCTTCCATGATTGCCTAAAGATCTTATGTTGCCTTTCAGTAAGGCACTTGGTCAGAGACTGAAGTGGCATTAAAATGAATGGCAGCAGCACTTCATATGAAACAGGTTATTAAAACCAAGCCAGCCAAACATTTTTATCAGGAGGCAGAAATGCGGGCGTGCCACCAGTCGAGATAGAATGCCAGCCGAAGGGTGTCCCAGCAGGTGCCGGTGGCTGGTGAGGGGGTTGATGCACTTGATGAAGCAGGTTCATCAAGTTTCATCATCAGAAGAAAGGACACCAGTTAATAGGAACTCAATCTATTTTAATAATAAGCACCTCTTCTTCTCCCTGAATACTATGCAGACAAGCTCAAGAATGGCATCGTAATGGATAAGATAACGTCCCTTGGTCGCCGGGAGACTGCAGTCTGGTCCTTAACATAGCTCGTGGGGCCAAAGTGCAGCTATTGCAATTAACAGCAGGGTCTCAGATGTCAGCCCTTCTGGCATGGTGCTCTCCTGCTAGCTGATTTCTCATAACTATACAACTCGTTGCAGGGCCCTACGGTTCCCCAGTGACCCTTGAGCAAGCCCTCCTCACAGGCTCCAAAGCTGGACATCTCCCCACTTGCAAACGCTGTGTTTGTGGTGGGGATCGCTCGTGCCAAAGCAGAAGGCTCCACCTGCCATTGTGGGGCAGCTTCAGCATCACATTTACAGGGAAAATGTTGATGAACTGAAGAGAGTTAGACAAAGCATGGCCACACAGATGAGCAGAAGTAGGAAATGGAGGACATCCGATAAACGGCAAACACAAAAATGCTGACCTTGCTGGGTAGAGGGCAGAATATGTATGTGTAGGGGAAGGAGTGGAAAAAACATTCTGAATGGAGGACATGGCATATGTGGAAAATATGGAGAAGTGGGTGAGACAAAGGAAAGGAAGATTCAAGCTTGCTAGTGGGAAAAACACTAAGATCTAATCATGGGAAGAAAAATATGTTGAAGGAAGAGATGAAACACTCGTTGCTTTGAAACCTTTAGGTGAGAGCCAGCCAAACTCACAGCACAGGCACCAAACTTGGCCTTGGGGAGAGGGACAGGATAAGACATACATCTGATATTTCTTGTAAAGTCCAAAAATAAATTCATGGGAATGATTCTGCATTTTAGCCAAAATAACCCATGGGACAGTGCACTAGAAATGTACAGATGGTGCTAACACTGTTTTCCAGATATTTCTTGCATTCTTAGCTCTGTGATTGTCCCACTTTGGTCAGACACATCGCTCCGGGTGATGGTGAGGAACTGCACACTTAGATCAGAAACCAGAAATGCTCATAGATCGTTGACCTCTGTGTTCCCTTTTTTCTCACCATATTTTAAAATCTAATAGTGATGCTGATTAAGCACTCCCTTTTTTACAATCCTGAAATATTAATCAAAACTTACAATTCCACCAGTACAGACACTGACTGTTCAGGGTATCAGAAAAATGTATACTTTAGTGCCTTGGCATGAAGGCAAAAATGAACTAAAAGGCAGTGACAGGATAATCAAGCTTACTTACAATTACTGACTTCAGCACGTCTATGGCCATCTTATTAACTAAGACAAACCTCAGGAAGCTAGGCATGAAATGCATTTTTAGCAGAGCTATACAGGACAACCTGGCAAGAAATGCAAAGGCAGGTGCTGCAAATATGTGGCCTGGGTTCATTTACTGTTGTAGGACTTTGGCTCAACAGCAGCAAACTCCTTAAAGCTCAGAACACAAGAAGGGGATGTGTAAGGCAGTTGTTTATAAAAAACACGCAAAGCGAAGGCCCTGCAGAGCTCCACTGCTCCAGTAACATCAAGCTGTGGGCTGCGCTGCTTCAGAAATATTTGCCAACTCCAAAGGTTGTGAGGACAGATGTGGGGTGAAGGATGGGGAATGGAGAATCCTCTCCAAACATGGGTTTGTGTAACCAACACCTGCCCAAAGGCTACCGCAGCACCCATGTGCAATGTATTGGTGAGCCCGCAGGAATCCACATCCCAGCACATCCCTGGCAGGTGAAGACTAAAGAATAAATGGAATTTAGGAGTGAATCTGCTGCTTAATCCTAGGAGAAATCCAAGCAGAAGAGAGCAGGGGCTGAGCTGCATGGACACGCTATTGGTCCCCACTCACTGTCTCCTCTGCACAGTATCCAGGCTGCTTCACCTCCCTTCAGATCAGCCAAAAAATGACCCTCCCCATGCCATGGTTGATGCCAGTGTTGCCTTGGGATAGGCTGGGACATGATGCTTTGCAAGAGATGGACCCTTTGGGTTCAAATGCATGCCATAATGCATTCAACTCACTATTGTAAAATAACACAGCATCTTGAAACAGGTGCTACCGGTCTAAAAATCTCCAGAGATCTTGTCTCTGTTCAATACCTGCATCTACTGTTGCACATCTGAGCATGCTTGAGGTATTTTTAAATAATCTGTTGTCCTATCTGAGGTCAAACAGGTTTCACTTCTCTCTGGGGTGACCTTAAACAACACAACTCGCCATTAGATGTCTCAGTTGACCTAGCTCAGGGGACAGCTTAAGAAATCACAAATCATCACAAAAAGGCTCTGAGGCTGTTAACAGCACCCCAGAAGTGATCATATCAGGGTTCATCTCAGCTCCGTTTTGTAAAAATCACCCCAAGGATCCCTCTACTCCTTCTCTGTTTTAGACTGTATTGTACCTGTCGTAGCATCCAGTTCTTGGGGGATACTTTCCACATACAGATAATAGTATGGTTCTTGTAGAGCTGGAGAAATTAAAGTGTTTCAAGAATTCAAGAAATTAAAGTATTTCCAACATTCTCACAGCCTTTCAGTGAAGATCAGGCATCACTTCAGCTCAGTTTCCCAGACATTCTCCACTGGGGTGAAATTTTTCAGGCTCTGTGTTGTTTTACTTTATTTGCAAATAAATTGACATTATACATTTCCCAACAAAGACACACAGCAACTCCACATTTCGTTATGTATTTTATGCCTTCAGCTTAACTAATTAGCTTTGTTCACACCAAAACACAAATACCACCTTTTCACTTCATCTGTTCACACCAAAACACAAATACCACCTTTTAACTTTATCCGTGTCATTCATGTATTTTTGTTAGGAAATAATACAACATGTCCATTAGAACGATGGGTGATGAACCCAACTCTAGGAAATAATACAACATGTCCATTAGAACAATGGGTGATGAACCCAACTCTGCACGGTTTGGACTATTTTTTTTTTTTCCAAGCACGCATGGTGCTGATGCCTGCTAGAGACCGTAATGAGCGCAGGGAATGATTTCTTAGCTCCTGTAATGGTGCTGATGCCTGCTAGAGACCGTAACGAGCCCAGGGAATGATTTTTTAGCTCCTGTGGCACTTGTACTATTTTGGCAAGGCAGAGGAATACCTCTTTGCATAATGCATTCATTTTTGCAACATGCCGTGAGTACAGGAAAACCTCATACTGTCAGTCAGTGGATTAAATGAACAGCAGCAGCTGGAGCCATGTGATGGAAAAAGCCAGGCAATAGGGTTGTTTGCACTGCTGTATTACATAAACATGACTTTTGCTGGTTAACGCCCTCCCGCTGAGCGCTTCATGCTGCATCATATGCATGTCATGTTATGTTAGGCTGGACACAAACAGCAGCGAGGGTGTTGGAAAGCAGCAGCGCTGGCTGCTCGGGGAAGGCTACAGCCGTGGTTCTGCTGGCTTCTCATAACCTGAGCTACTAGGAAACACCAAGAAGAAACTCATAATAATTATAAGAAGCTACAATAAAGACAGCAGCTTATTTTAGCCTTCTGAATACGCTTAGGCCTTACCTACATAACTTATAACTCTGCTTCTGTAACTTATTACTTGCTACTCCTATTGCTCTACTAGGCTCATTACTGACACTGATTTTTTTTTTTTTTTTAAATAAAGCACCTGTATCATAGTTTCAATGTGACTAGGAAAAACATTGGAAGAGTTTGCCCAGAGGGGTCACAGATGCCCCATTGCTGGTAACATTCCAGGTCAGGTTGGATGAGGCTCTGAGCAACCTGATGTAGTTGAAGATGTCTCTGCTCATTGCAAGGATGTTTAAAGGTCTCTTCCAACCCAAACTATTCTATGATTCCATTCTAGGATGCAAGAGCAAGCCACCCCAAAGCAGCTTCTCAGTGATGACTGTATGAGCACTGTTTCTTTGGCCACTGGAGTACAGCCAGACCGAATGCTGCCCACAGCCACCCAGCACAGAGCGGGTGGCCCAGGTTGGCTGTCACCCTGCAGAGATGCCATTGTGAAGCTGAACGCTAAACCCCATTTCCAAAAGCAGCCTAAACACTCAGGGTGCAAATTGCCACAGAAAGCAAATAAGCTGCAATCTCCTGAATGCTACCCTAATTTTAGAAGGAGGTCTGCACCTCTGATGTTGGCTGGTACGTTGGAAAATTTGGCCTCTCGTCTTGCTCTTCATTCAGTGAAATGTTCAGTGATCTTAAGGGCATCTTAAACACAGTTTTAATAATGTACATGTCTTGGAAATGTCAGTCTTTGCAGCACATCTGCCTTTGGACACCACTGAGAAATCCTAGTGAAGAGTGACTGCCACTTCCCACAGGACAGGAGACCATGAGTAATAATCCATTAGCTAAGCAGTGTTAAACCATGTGGAGCAACACGTGGTGCCAGGATGAAGTTTCACTGCACTTTGTGATTTTTTGGATCTGAAATTACTAGTTGTCCATGCCTGATAACTGCTTTCCTTTCTGTGCTGGTTTTGGTTGGGACAGAGTTAATTTTCTTCATAGTAGCTAGCATGGGGCTATGCTTTGGATTGGTGCTGGAAGCAGTGTTGGTAACTCAAGGATGTTTTCGTTACTGCTGAGCACTGCTTACACAGAGCCAAGGACTTTTCTGCTTCTCACCCCACCAGCGAGCGGGACAAGAAGCTGGGAGGGGACACAGCTGGGACAGCTGACCCCAACTGACCAAAGGGATATTCCATACCATGTGATGTCATGCTCAGCATATAAAGCTGGGAGAAGAACAAGGAAGGTCGGGGACATTCGCAGTGATGGTGTTTGTCTTCCCAAGTAACCGTTACACGTGATGGAGCCCTGCTTTCCTGGAGATGGCTGAACACCTGCCTGCCGATGTGAAGCAATGAATGAATTCCTTGTTTTGCTTTGCTTGTGCGCATGGCTTTTGCTTTACCTATTAAACTGTCTTTCTCTCAACCTGTGAGTTTTCTCACTTTTACCTGTCTGAGTCTCTCCCCCATCCCACCGGGGTGGGGAGTGAGAGAGCAGCTGTCTGGTGCTTACTGCTGGCGGGGGTTAAACCACGACACTTTCTTCTCTATCACTTCTCATTGATAACTAGCTGTATTAATGAGTGACAATTGCCTTCAGTAAAGATCCAGCTAGTTGTCTCTCTGGTATAATATACCATGCATTC
>NW_010097706.1:147074-165118 GCF_000699245.1 Pterocles gutturalis | reverse complement strand
ATATATATTAACTGGCAAATTCTGAGATGATTGGAGCTTTCAACAGAGGTTCTGATTTTTTTTTTCTTCCTCTTTCGAATAACTTTATGCCGTGCCTTCTATTCTGAGAAGACTTGTTTATATTTCTGGCTAGTGTTTGGCAAACACCTTATACTGAGCTGGGAGGGGGAGGAAGTGGTAGTAATTTCTGGGAGGAGGGCAGAACGGATTTGGAGATTTTGTTATTGGCTGCAATGTAGTCCCTCGTTTCTCCCCCCCTCCCTGTCCACTTTAACTCTCATGTAACTGAAAAAAAAAAAAGCCACGGATTTTTTCTAAATATACAGTTTTTTGTACTTTTTTCAAGAAAAAGAAGAAAACAATAAAAAAAATCTCCATCTGGAGGAATGTTTGACGCTGTCACATCCTGAAACTGTTCTTTTTGTTAAAAGATGTTACCAGAATGTTGGAATGAGCTTCTCTTTCTTGTTTTCTGGTTGTTTTTTGTTTGTTTGCGCGTTGGGTTTTGTTTGCAACCATGTTGGGATCGTGGGTCATGGGAAAGGAGAATGGGCGTAAGTACAGTTGTGAGTGAGAAAATTGAGAATATCCTAATTGCATCTTACCTCATGGAGGAATTTATTTTTTCAGGGATTTTTTGACAGTGCATCTGTATTGCATTACAGCTAAGCTGGTTTGTAAAGGCTTCCTGTGCTGTTAGTGGTCTTTCTTCTTTAAAGGAAAAAAAAAAGATGCATCTCCTGATTAGTACAAATGAGAGCTTGTTAGTGAGAAATGGTTCTGCTTTCTGAGTTATGAAGGAAAATTAGTGACCCTATATATACTGATCCAATATTGGGACTTTGTTTATATTGCAAATAAATATTATTTTTTCTTTAAAAATGATGTTTGTGTCAGATGCTTGTCTAGCCTCTGCCCATATAAGGGCATGCTGCTCCTATCCATTTTTTTATGGTTGATTAGTATTCTTCTGTAACCATGAAGAGCATTTGCTGGGCAGTGTTCAAGTGTGGTGTTTGGTTTCATACACAGCTTAATTTTTAAGACCTGTGGTAAAATGGAGAGGGGGAGGTGGGAGGGCAAGGAGAAGGGATATATGAGGTATTGGATAAACTGGAGAACAAAGAACAGCTTGAGAATGGGACTGGCTTTGACCCCAGCCATTCCTCTGCGCCAAAAATAAATAGATAAACTAAAGACACTTTTGTTCACTGTTTAAGCGTGGCCTACAAAGGCATGGCAAAGCCTTGCCCACAACTGTTGTGACAGCAGACTTTATTTCAGTAGGAAAGCAAGAAATTGTGGCCTTGTGGGCAGCCACTGGGTCTCATGGAGAGCAGGACCCCCTGCATCCTTGTGTGGGGGGCCAAGCCCCCGGCTGCACTTAGCACACGGGCTGTGCTGTTCCCCTGTGCTCCCCAGCTGTGGGTGCAAGGAGACCTGGAGGGGCTGATGAGGCTATTTTAGGGTGAAATGTAGCTCCAAGTGTCTGAGTGCAGCCCAGCTAAGGGAGCTGTGGCTCCTCACACCTCTGCTTGTAGCTGGGCAGGACTGAGCAGGAGTGGGTTCCCCCACCCCATCATTCCTTGTTTGAACCCAAATGGCAAGAAATTAAATTGCTATCTATTTGATTGTTCAATTCCTCAAAGTGAGTGTGTGTGTGTGTTCTAATCCTAGGGCCTGAGAGCCAAAGATAGCTAGTTTTGTTCCAGAAGGAGCTCAGGCTGACGGGTGCAGAGTCCGTTGCAGAGCAGGGTAGGTGGTCAGAGGCAGGAGCCTAGGGAGCATGTGTGTGCATGAGAACTTGTTTAATGCTTGACTGCATGGTGGGAATCTATATATTGATTTACAGGCCTGTTTGTGGCTTGACAAATGAAAATCTACCTGGTATGCAGGGATAAGAAGGCCTTTAGGTTTTCCTCTGTAATTACATGGTAGAGTAGCTTTTGAGGAAGATACAAAACCATGCTGGAGGCTGGCTGTGCACTGAAGGAGTGCAGAACAGATTGTCAGGCGAATGGCTATATTTACTTCCATCTAATTTCCTCTTATGATTTTCTGCTAAGGTATGGAATAGGATATTAGCAGTTAGCATTAGCTCTGTAAGCACATTTGCATGGTAGCTGAGTTGTGGCTGGCTGGAACAGCACAGCTGCTATTTGCAGTGTCCTTGGTAGAAGAGCTGGTGTGCAGGCAGCTGCCAGGCTGCTCCTTAGCAGGCAGCTCCCTCAGGGTGCCTCATCCTGGGAGATGCATGTCTGTTGTGAGTGTTCTGCCGCTGCTGCGTTCAGAAGCCCCCTTGCCAAAAGGAGATGCCTTGTCTGAAAAGCATCCTGCCACCTGCAAGTGCTCTTTCCTCCAGGACCCAAAGGAGCCTTTTCCAAGCTTCCTGGCCTGGACAGAAGGGAGCAGCCAGCCTGGCTGGTCCTCAGCCATCAGTGTTTTACAAATGTCTTCCACTGTGCTTCTTGGCTCGGAGGGGTTTCCTTGGAGATGTGATGTCCTGTAATTTAGTGAGGAGACAAGAACTGACATCAGCAAATGGGGCAATGCTGGAAAAATAGTTACAGAGAAAAGAGAGCATGGGGTCTGTCTACACTCCCTTGCAGAGGCGGGCACGAGCACTAGCTGAGCGTAGGAGCACGGGCTGAGTGAGAAAGCTGGTTATGTTCAGATTGGTGGAATTTGGCAAGGAGATACTGCTTCCCACACGCAGGAGGGAGAAGTTCCTTGGTTAACCCATTGATTCCAGACAAGCCACTTGTAAGATGCTCTGCTCTACAAAACCAGGCAGTCTGCTTGGGCAGAGAGATCTGCTGAACTTGGGCTTTCACTTGTGATGCCACAAGCCCTCAGGCGATGCAAGTGGGAATTTTTTTTTTCATGGATGACTTTGTCTCATGGCTCTGATTTGAACAGCTAGAGGGACCAGAGGTCTCAGGTGCTTTCAAAAAGTTTCTTTTCCCTTTCAAGTCATGGCAAAAGCACAAAACTGTGAACGCAGGTAGAGCTAAACTTCTGCAGTTCCCCCCCTGGAAGCCCAGGTATCTGATCTTGAATGCTTCCAGCAGCCCTTTGCACAGCCAGCCTGACTCCCTCCATGCTGCCTGGCAAAGGCTGGCTGCTCACCCAGCCAGAGAGGGAAGGGCGAGGAGAGCAGGGATGTCCTGAGCACGAGGGTGCCTGTTTGGCATCGTGTGAAACAGGAGAGCAAAGGGTAGGTTTCCAGGGCAGTGCAGGGAGGATTACTTGTGGTCATAGGCAACAACTGAGAGAAAACACAAAGGCAGGGGAGATGTGCCCCAAACAACTGCAGGAGGGAGGTGCGAAGGGGTGGTGGAGGCAGCATCAGGAGCCCAGCGAGCAGGACACGAGCTCAGGGAAAGGGCTTTGGGGTTACTTGTAGCTTGCTTTCTCTCTCTTGTGTCTATCCTTATGCCTTTCCTAGGCTTTTATTTCTTGGTGTGGCATCAAACGTGCTCTGAGCATGATGCAAGTCACCCTCTGCAGCTCTGAACTTGCCTGGTGTTGCGTCATCCGGAGATGCCTCTGGAAAAGCAGACTCTTCCTGCCCCCATCTGAATTTGGGTGCTCACATTTCCAAGGTAACCAGGTTATTTATGAGCTGTTATTTTCTTTTTTTATCCTTTAAGTGAGCAAATCGGGCTATTTGCAGTGTTGCGAAGGCATGTAAATAGTTCAGCTAATCAACACATCCCTGTATTTACAGCCGACTGGCACAGGCTGTGATAGTCATGCTCCTGGCCTCTCAGAAAGCGTGTGAAAGTGGGCTTTCTTCCGGATTTTGTGCCATTTGCTCCAGTGCTTCATCAAATCTTTCTCTTAATCATTCTTGAGGTCAGAGTGCTGGGCTGGTTAAGTGTAATTTGGGATGAGAGAGCGCATGAAGAAATGACCAGCAGGTCGGGACAGCAGCTCACGGGTGTCCCATCCCACCTCCACATCCTGTTCCTCTGTTCAGGCTGCAAAGTTCCCCTTTCGCTGGATTTGTCTTTTGCCCTCCTTGCTGTGTCGCCCAGCAGCGTGGGCCCAAAGGACAGGCTGCAGCAAGGCCACCCAGAGCCACCACCAGGTCACTGCTGGGTCTCAGGCCCAGGCGGTGCCTGAGATTTGGGTGGGAGACACCACCAACAGAACATGGTGTGAGGGAACCAGCTGTGCTGCGTGCTGGCGGCTGTACTGCCCGGAGGAGGGAAGGGGGCAAGCGGGTCCTGAGGGCTGCCGTGCCTGGCTGGGTGTTGGAGTGGGGTCCAGGCTGCCACACGTGGTTCAGCTAGTGACACGATGATGAGGTAGTAAATGTGGCTGTTTCCTGGGGCCTATACTCAAGTTTAAACGACTTGTGTGGCATCTCCCTTAGATCAGTGGGAAACTGTGAGGCGGGGGGCAATACAGCATTGGGCCTCAGGGCAGCGCTCTGGGCAGGGTGGGCACTGGCACCCATTTTGTGTCCCTCCTCTCCACAGCACACCCCTTCCTGTCATAGCTGCACTGCCCTGAGGGGGGGTGCACCAGCCCCCCTTCCTGGGCCAGCAGGGCTTGTACTGGGGGGGAAAAATTACCTCGGCGAGCACTGTCTTCTTTTCCTAGCCTGGATATGTCTCTGCTCCAAAACATCTGAGGAGCTACTGTGATACCTCAGGCGGCATCTGAGGGGACCCAGACTGGTGGCATGGGAAGGCCTGAAAGACTCGTGGCCATCATGGTGATACAGAAACACAGCTGGGTCCTGCAAAGGAGGTATGGGAGGATGAACAGCTGGGGGAAGAAGGCTCTGTGTGGCTGGCAGCAGCTGAGCCCCTCAGCCTGCAATGGTGGCAGTGGTCCTTGGCTGCCATGATGGCGCTGGCACCAGCCATCAGACACGAAGAGCTGCTTGCAATGGAGTTGTAAGTTTCTGGTGCCTCTGGGCTCCTCCCTGACACCTCCATGCTGCCGTGCTCACCTGTGTCACGATCATGTTTTTGGGTTGGGAGCTGGGTCAGGGCGGAAGCTTTCAGCTTTGATGGCTCACTCAAGGGTTGGGGATTAATTACAGGTTGGGAATTAATCATGCGGCAGGCGCAGACTCCCAGGCTGGCTGTACAGCCCCAGAGAGCTGGTGCCCAGCATCTGTGGGCTGTGTGGACCCCTTGGTGCTGGGGCAATATGGATCCCTGCCGCTGGCTGGTGCAAGGCAAGACTGCCAGCGCTCTCTGGCCTTTCTCTCACCCTTCGGATTGTTTTTGCTCGTAGCTGAACTTGCATTTGTTCTGCATTATCCTTATTTGCTTTCCCTGGTTTCTCCACTGCATTCTGTTTCTTCAGAATTTAGGATTAGGATTTTACGTACTCTCACCTGGCAGCTGCTCCTGCGAAGCTGTGGTCCTTCTGCAGGAGAATGGAGCACTGGCTTTCTCTGGGACACATTGGGACATGTTGGAAATGGAGACTGGCTGTGCTATGGGGAGATCTGGGGGGGATGTGTTACTTTTGTGCTGCTCAGGTGGTGCAAGTGATCCAAGAGTATGTAGGGCCTTAAGAAGTATCTGGTGAGGGAACCAAGTGGAAGTGGAGGAAGGGGAATCCAGACAGATTTATTTATTTTCCTCTTTTCCCTCCCTGGAGAAACATCTGGCTTATGTAAAGCCATTTGCTGTGTTTCTCGCTGCTTTATTTTGAACATCTCTGCATTCAGGCGCTTTGCTCTTCTCATCTCCCTGCTCTTCTCATCTCTCATTACTGCCTCAAGGGCAGATTTTTAATGATTTGGGGGTTTGCTTTTATGAAATTTACACTTTGTTTCTGGTCTGTGTTGTCTTTTTCTTTCCTTTTCTTGTAAGAACTGCTCTAGTTTGGCTTGTGGTTTTTCCTTGTTTTCTTCTGAGAGGTGAATTGTTGTGATAAACCCTGCAGAAGGTAGGAGGGAGCAGACTGGTGTGTTGATGGGACCCTGGTCACTGATACAGCATTAGTGAAAGCCCTGTGCCAGTGAGAAGCTGAGCTCCGAGGCTTGGTTGCGGATGTGATACCTTAGAAGCACAGCGTTTTTCTGTATGTGAGATTTTTAATTGAAATTTGTATGAGGGGGTGCAGTTAGAGGGGTTGTGACTGTGGGTTTGGGGTAAGCACTGTCCTTCCTTTCCCCAGTGTGGCTCTGAATCTGACCCATCATTTTACCATGCAATCCTGTCAGCAAAGCACTCAATACCTGGTGGAAGATGTACAGCTCAGTTCTAGGGATGCAGTTTGTTCCAGTCTTGCTCTAAATTTGCCACTTCCTCTCCCTGGATGGCTGATTTCCCTGCTGCTTGGACCAGGCAGTGGTCAGGCAGGATTGCACTCCTGAGAGCCAAGCAGGATCCTCTCAGAGCTGTGCAAAGTGGGATGCTGGATGTGAGTTTTAGGGGATTCAGGGTGCTGAGCCCACAGAAAGCTACACTCTCTTCTGACAGAACAAGGATCAGCTCTGCCATCAGTTCTGTCTCCATGCCCTCTCTGACATCCATCACCTTCCCTCTGCCCCTGTTAAGGCTGCTGCCTTCGGATGATCCTGCATCAGAGGTTCAAGCAGGTTCCTGCATGTCTTGGCCTTGCATCCAGTTGGCAGAAAGCTGAGAGAGATATGTTTGGGGAAGTGTTGTGCATTTTGGGGTTTTTTTTTAAATATTTTTTTTAACAAGAAGCTTCACTATTCATTCATTCTCCAAATAGCTTTCCCTCTCATTGGACAACATCTTCCTGCTAGGACAGTCCAAGCCTGTTCTGACAGGCGGCTTATCTGCCTCGCAGCTCTGACTGCTTCCTCTGTCTCTCCTTTGTGTGGGAGGTGTTTTGTCTTTCCAAACTTCTGCTGACTTCAGTGGGTGCTAGCTTGTGCCCAAACATGCACTATAGTGCAGTTCAGTGCTGAAATTCACCGCTGATTTTTATTTATGTCCCTGCAGCATGTTTTTCTTTACAAAGGGAAGGATTTAAGTGGTTTGGGGAGGGGCAGGAGGATTGTTACTGAAAGTTCGTGAAGTAGGGTTTGTCTGCTGACCCTGTCTGCCTCCACTTAGCGAGTCCTACAGCAGAACATGGTGAAGGAACTAGTGCCGAGGGGTACCACACTGATGTGGGTCCAAATAAGGGGCTGAACTGCACAAAACCTGTGTCTGAAAAAGCCCAGAGCAGCTAGCTTCTTGCTTTCCTGTGTTGCCAGCTGCTCAGGCAGTTTTAGAGAAATTCCCAGTCTAGTTTTAAATCTGGTAGAAGTGTAAAGAAATGCAGGTGTGTGCATGAAACAAAATTTACAAATGTCAGTATTTTTAATAAAAAAAAATCTGGTCATGTTTGAAGCTGCTGTCTGCCAGTGTGCATTCCTGATACAGAATCAGCGCTTCCACTTGAGATACAGTTTCCTGTCAACATGATGGGACTGCCACTTGGTGTCTGCAGCTTGAACCAGCAGTAACCAGGAAAGCCCCACCTTGTCCCCTGTCCATGCTCCTCTTAGACCATCTGTATGAGTGCAGTCCTTGCAGCCTCCTCCCCGAGGCTGGGCTGGCTGGGCCCCTCTCAGATGGAAAGGGAGAAGACAGATCCTCTTAGGAGAGGCACATCTGTCTTGTGAAGAGCACTTCTGGATCATACATGCTGGCTCCCCTGGAAAGTGGTGGGCCGTTGCAGCTTCTGTTGGTTGTCCACTGAGGGATGAAACATTTGACCTTGGAGGTGGGACTAGTGGTAAGTTGCACGCAAGAACATTTTCCTTTCCTCAGTGTTAAAATCAAGCTCTGATCTCTGGCAGTCTAGAATAACTCGCAGATGTCACTGTCCTTAAATAACTATGAATGAAACTCTGGATGATGGTTAGTTTTCTTGAATCTCCAAAACTTCTGTGAGCCTGTTCCTTGTGGAGGTATGTTTGGTTTTGTATATGGAGTTCTTCACTTTTCTTCCTGAGCTGTGGGATACTTCTTACTAGCCATGTGATGCCACCACATATCTAGTGCTACTACATGTGCAGCGGAGGCTCAGGGATGTTTGTAGGTCAGAGATGGCAGATACTCGGCAGGACTCACAGGTGCTATTATTTAATTGCATTCCAACACCAGCGAAAGCACTAGCAAGAGTAATAAACAAATTATAATCTACATTATGAAGCTGACAAATGCCACCCACTCATTACCTGTCTTTAACCACTCTCATTACTACTCAGTCTTTGTGGGAACTAATCTTGCTGCTCAGTGTCCAACTTGTTCACTTAATACCATTATCTGAAGCAACCGGCTACTCCTTGTGAAAGAAGAGAAAGGTGCTTTTCCTGAGCCTTGTTCTCTGGGTGCTGAAATGTGGGTAGCTCTGGGGTTGAGGAGGCTGAAGGAGCACTTTGCAAGTTTGTAAATTTGCTGCTGACTATTCAGAGTAGCAAAAACCAAAACCTGCACTGAATAGCTGTAGGATGTCCTTGCGACGTGGAGTGGTGGGGTTGTTCCATGTGATCCTAAGAAAATGAAGGCAATCCGGAGGAAGAGGGAGCCATCTTAATCTAAAATGCAGCGCAATGGGCTCAAAATGGGATGGTGTAACTTGGGAGACAGATCTCAGAAGTGCAATGAACTGGGCTATAGGAGCAAGGCTTGATTTTGAGTACGGTCAAAAAGCTCCAAACCAATTGACTTCTAGGAAGAGAGCTGACAATAAACTGTGTAAATGCACTGTATGAATCTGGTGAGCAGAAGCATTTATGTAGACTTGGGGGAGACTGGAGTAACTGATGCAAGGAAAATCCATTGAGTGCTTTTCAATATCAGTACATAGTCTGTTGTTCAGAAAGTCATGCAGCTGCAAATAGCTGGAGAGTGGGAAAGTGTTTGCAATGAAACATAGCTACATGCCTGGCCTGTTCTTATACTCTTCCCTACGTGCTGCTATCAAGTACCATTGAACATGGGACATAGGGCAGGGTGAAGCCATATCCAACCACAGTTTGTGGCTCTGATTCCTCTGCTTTTCCAAGAAGGTGCTATCCTGGATTGAGCCGTGTGTGGCACACTGATTGTGTGTGTGTGTGCGCAGAGCTTTCATGGAGGTTGGAGATATTGCACTCTCTTTCTGCTCAGTGAAGAGAGCTTCCAAAGTGCATTGCTGGAGGAGGAAACTTCTGACGTTATTGTACATCTGTTATCAAAGGGACATTGCAATGTAGTGGAGGACAGCCAAAGCAGGGAGAGAGGCTTTGTACCAACAGAAACATCTTGTTCTTTACCAGCACCAGTCACTCTGAAATGAAGTTTCCTTAGGTGATGGAAAGCCATTGCTGGGGTCGACAAACCTGCCTCTTGTCTTCTCTGAGGAACATTTGGGCAAGAAACCAACTCCAAAAGGATTTGCTTTCTTCGACCTGTCTTCTCCCATCACTCAGGTACTGTGCTTCTGGTTAGGAAGAACTGGATGAAATGGAAGTAGCTGGACAGGCCAGGGAGACTCATCCTGCCCTCAGAGCCCCTGTGTGCTACTTTAACCCACACCACCGTGGGGCGAGACACTGTGTGGGAGTGTGAGACATGTTTCTGATGTTCCTGTTGATTAAATGGCCCACTGAGTCTCCTGATCTGCTGTGGTGATAAGTCATAACAAGGACTCTCTCTTAATCCTCATTATCCTCTGTTGGCGCTTCCTGCCCACATACACTAGATATTTCCTATCAACAGGGAGTAACCTCTGTGGAAGATAGGATCAGATTCCCAGGAACTAGGCTGTAGTAAGAGTGAAGGAAGAATGAGGAAACTGTCCTCATTTGAGGCTAATCTTATAAGTACAGGGCTGGATACAGACAATAGGAAGAGAAATGCCAGGAGAGCTTTAGCATTTAGTTAGGGAAGGATCCTCTTTTGCCAGGAGTAGCCTTAATTGTAACTCATGATGTGGTGAAGTTGCTGTTTGATCTCAGCCTCAGCAGAGGGGAAGAGACAGATTCTGCTTTGTGTGACCAGAGGAGGAGTAGCCTGAGAAAAGAACAGGGAGAAGTGTCTTTAAAAGCATTTTTTTTTGTCACTCTGTACTGATTCAAGCGGCAGTGCATGGATGGAGTGCTTTATTTCTCAGTTTTGATTTGGATAAAACACTAAATAAGGAGGAGAAAAGGGCTGTGTGGTGGTTTTTTTTTTTCTGAAGCAGATGTGCTAATATAGTCATCAGGTGTTTAATGTTGCACAGCATTGCTGAAAATGCAGAAAACCACAAATCTTTTCTTCTAGTGTAAGTGGGTTGGTGGGGTGGGGTGTTTCTTCCTCCTACCTAAACCCATTGCTGGAGCCTGTACCAGTCGGAGACTTGGCCTGTCCCTCATACTTACCTTTCATGTGGGCTGGGTGGAGTGTGCTGAAGCTGTTTGTGGTGGGGAATTCTCTGCAGACAGTTGCTTTTATGAATCTTTTTAGACAACCTGTTAAAACGAAGAGTTGCCTCCTACCTGTCCTTGTCCTGTCCACATCATGGCACCATGCACAGAGCCTGTGATGTCTCTCTGCGTTTCATTTGCAAGCAGGGTGAGAGCGTGTGCATGTTTGTGAGAAATGAATTGCCTTTACAGAGGTGTGTGAGGGTCCTTAACCATGTCTTCATGTGCAGCTAGTATTCTAGTACAATCCCATAATCATACAAATGACTACAATGCAACAAGGTGTGGACACTGGTTGCTCATCCCCACCCTGAAGGCGGTGTCGCAAGTTCCTGGAAAATGCTGTCATGTTCTTGCGGGTTTGGACTCGCCTGGCTTTTACTATCCATCCTCATCACAGGTGCTTGGTGATGGTGGTTGGGGTTTGCTGTTTTATTTATTACCCAGGTCTGGGCTGATCACTGCTTCTTCCTTTAGAAGCTTTACAGGCCTTGTCTTGGACCAAGTTTGTGAAGCTACAGTGATGTACAAAACCCCTGCTGCTTCCTAGAAACTTTCTGTCCCTTTTAGATAGTCCAGCTTGGACAGGAGATCTCACCAGGCTTGGCCTAAGACAAGTGATACAGTAGTTCCCTGTCCCAGGCTTCCTGTATGAGTTAGGACAAGGCCTTTCAGCCATTCATAGGCCATCTGTATTGTAGTCTCCCACTTCCTATTGTTTCTGGTCCTCTGAGTATAGTTGTTTTTTTTTCCTGAAAGTCAGCACAAGAGTCATGCCATGTTGACTTCCATTCCTTCCCCGGGTGGTTTTCTTTGTTATTTTCTCTTCATCATAGCAGGCTATGTGATCTAAGGATTCTGCTTTATTGTATAAACAGTGCACAGTTTTGCTCTGATGGCTGGGTTTTGGGTTTTTTTTGGTGGTGTTTTGGTTTGGGTTTTTTATTTTTCTAATTTTAAAATGACTGATGCATTTGGGCTCTGTTTAAGATGAACTCTGTCAGGGAGCAGGGCTGGCTTAGAGGACGCATATAGTGGTGTGGGCACACCAGATCCTCCTTTATGCTAAGTTTACTTTGATAAAGGGTTGCTAAGTAGTGCCTACGGGTGGTTGATGCAGCTGGATAGTGAACAGAGTGCTTATAATTGTTTGTGCTGTCTTCAGGGATGTGCTTCCAGAAAGACACGACACCTGGTAACGTGCTTGTAACATGTATTAATTTTGTAATTTTATAAGTGGAGTTTTAATCCTGGCTGGTTGCCAGTCAGGTCTGGAAACATTGACTGTGGCACGCCATGGTCACTGCTAAAATGCTGTGCCTGGATGCTGAGCTCACTGGATTTTACCACCTTCATTGTCTTCTCCTCCTTGCCAGATGCTCCACTCCTTCTCACCGGTTGAAGCCCGCCCTTGTCTATTAGTTTTCTCCCCAAGTCCTTCTGTAGCATGGATGTTTGAATGTTGATCGTTTGCTCGCCAGGTGCTGCTTGATGAAATTTCCCCCTTTACAGATGACAGATACCTTGTGGTGAAGACCTGTGAGGCTGAAGGGGTCAGCTTTCCTGCAAAGCCCCAAGTGGCCTGGTGAGGCACTGGAGTTTGGGAAGGTGGAAGGACTGGAGCAAGAGTTTAGGCTTGCTGCAGAAAGAAGGCAGATTCAAGAGCTCTTGTTTTGTGTGTGCTGTTGGGATCTGGTCTGCTGCAGGAAGGGGAGTCCCTGTGCTGCTGGCTGTGGAAGGCACACACCAGCCAGGAGACGGATGGAAAGGGGTGTCCTGTGCAGGCTGTGAGTGGACCCCAGTCTGAGCCACCAACAGAAAGCTGGTGGCAGAGCAGGGATTGATTAGCAAACCAGCTTTCATCAGAACCTCAAGGCCCAGCCGCCTTCTCCCAGGGCCTGCTCTAAGCATAGGTGTAAGGCGTCATGCCAGAGTAACCTATTACTGGAGCCCTGGTCTGTAGCCATCCCCACCTGGGAAGGCGTCCTCTGGAGAAATGCAGGCAGCAGCATCCTGCCGTGTGAGAAGCCCTGAAGAAGAGAAGGCTTGGCCAGGAAGAGATACAGAGCATGCAGGAGGATCTTGGAGTGGGGTTTCAGGGCAGGCTGACTTCAGGTCTAGCTCTGGGCCTGCTCTGGTAAATGCTCTTCACAGCACTGGGAGGGACTGGTGTTCAGTGAGCAGGGTGGGGTGGATGCTCTATGCCAAACTCTCACTTGTCTCCTTTCTCCTTAGGGCATTCTTCATTCATTAAACTTGCCACCAAGGCAGCTTTGGTGGAAGCAACCAGTTTCCTGAAAGTGGAGACTTTTCCTGAGTGAGCACCCAGTCTTGGGGTTTGGGTGAACTGCCACGTTTGGAAGAGCAGAGTGGGGAAAGCAGGGAGTTCCGTTATGTGCTGCATTACCAGTGACCATGAACAAGAATAACAAAGCAACAAACAATGCCAAAGAGCAGAGAGCTAGTTTTAATTGCCTGCAATCAGATACTCCTGGTGAGCAGAGCAAAGCTTTGAATGGAGAGCACAGCCTACTTCTAATCTGTATGCCTTCCTCCTTCCTGGCTCTAAACATTCAGGTGCATGGCTCCAAAACAAGCAGTGAGAGCCAGTTTAGGGTGGGTGCCATCTTTTGCCTTCCACTTTCTTCAGTACCCCAGTCAGCAGGGGTGTGATCCCAGGCAGCACCCTTGTGGCATGGCTGTTGTGTGAAATAACAAGCTGGCAAGTCCTGACTCCTTATTTATATTTTGGTGAAGGTTTTTATCATGTTTCCTGCAGACACGGACTGAGAGGAATGGGTGGTTCTGCTGTTGGCATGCCTTTCTGATAAAGGCCAATGGCTTTTAGCAAGCCTCACGGCTCTTGAGTTGCTGTTGGGTCTCAGTATATCTCCTTTTGCTGCTCCATGTGTCCGCTTCTGCTGTGCCTGCTGGAAGACAGTTGTCTTCTGTGCAAGGGATTTGAAGAAGTCGCTTAGCCTGTTTATTTTTCAGTTTTATAACCCTTATTCTGTTTGGTTTTTGGTTTTTTTTTTAATATTCTTTCTCTGCCCTGGAAATCTCTCCTTTATGCTCCCCAAGTAGAGAATGTTTACAGGGTTCTGTAATTTGTTAGCAAAGCTTCTTGCTTTGCATGGGGAAAAAAAACCAAACTGACTGCAACACAACGGAAGTGTAAACAGGAAAACATACAAAAAAGGCTTCATTTTGGAGACATATTCCTTAAGCATGTAAAACTTTCTAGGCCTGGAAGGTCTGTGAACCAAGTACCAATTGGTGTGATGTACCAGAAAAGGAGTGTTTAACTTTTTTATTTATGTCCAGTAGAGCTCCATGAAGCCTTTGGATTAAAAAACAACTGAGAAGGATTCAAAGGGAAACAGCACATAGGGCTTCTGGCTCTGCATGCAGCACTTTTTAAAGAGTTTCATGGGAGTGTTAATAGTTTATTCTCAGCGGTGTCTGTGGAATGTAAATTGTAATTTGGAAACTTTTTGCATGACTTTCAAATTTAAAATAAAAGAGAAATCTGGCCTAGCTTTGAAAAATTGACTATGGAAGTTCCCCCAAAACCAGTGGTGAGATAACCCATAAACAGTGTCTAGAAACGCAGGTCCCTTAAGGCTGTCTCCACTTGGAAGACTTGCCTCTACCAAATTTAATAGGTGATTTAGGTGATCTTGTGTTTGGAAATCACCGTGTGATTTGGGCAACCAAAGGAATAATCTGTGAATTATCTGTTAGCTGAAATGTGTTCACATGAAACATACACTGAGTAATTGAACATAATGAGTAAAGTCATCAAAATTCAAGTCTGTTCATGGCTAATTTGTGAACTGACAAAGGAGCTAAATAATTTGATGAACATTTTGCTCCAAGTTTTACACCTAGCTGTAGTGTGTCCAGCAGTAAAAGAGCAAAATGTTTAGTTAAGCTCAGTATTGATGGTTTATGAATATCGGGTCAATTTTTATTATTATTGCTTTATTTGAAAAATATTTCAGAAGTCTTTTTTTCTATTTTTAACCCTTTTTGGCAGGATGCTAGCAAGTCAGAGCCAGACGGTTATCGCCTCTGCAGTTGGTCAGACAGTTAACAAGCAGTTTATTTGGTCTGGAAACTTGTCTCTGCTGTACTGTGATCCTGCCAGGCAGGATAGCACTTTTCACCTCTGTGATTTGAATTAGGGCAAAGAAAAGAACAAACTGTCACTATGAGCTGTTCAACCAACTCCCTTCTTCTGTCAACTGCCACCCATGTTTTTCTGTTTAATTATTTGCATTACATCATTAGTTCTGTGCTAGGTGTTGTACAAGGCTAGTGATGTAAAACCTACACTAGGTTTAGATGCTGTACAGGCTTCCCTGTAGGGTGTACGTGCTAAAGTGTTTGAAGTGTGGAAGGAGAGGAAACTGGCAAAATCTCCCCTGTCCCCTCTCTTTGGAACAGTAAGATATTTAACATGTTTATTTAGAATGCTTATTAAAACAGAATATTCTTCTTCAGAAGTACATCCTTGCACTAGTTAGAATCTCCTTTAAGCTCTCTGTGCCATGCACCTGAGCAGGACGTTTCTGAGGGAGACCCTGGCAAAGGTCCACTGTGCTCTTCCCACCTGAGCAAGCCCAGGCTGGGCACTGGGACAGGCAGTTCAGGGGTGCATCAGATCAGTTATTTAGATGCCTTGAGCAAAGCCGAATGCATCAGAGTCTTGGCTCTCCAGAGCGTAAAGGTCAAAGTATCTCTTCTGAAGGTGCCTGGTAATTACAAGCAGATCTCAGCCCTTCCGGAGACTGTGGTGAGGGCTGGCTACTTGTTGTTGCCCTAATGTTATTTCCGCATCCTCATAGCCTGTGTGTACATGAGTATTCCCACTCGCTCTTTTGTCATGTTCTCCTTTCTGAGCTTCCCTTTAAACTTTGATAAACTGGCTATATTGCTTAATATGGGTGAGGGTGTTGTGTTTTGGGGGGGTCTGGCAGTGTTTCTTACAGAGTACCTGGATCCACAGGAACTGTTAAGGTATGGTCTCGTGATCTAACAGCTGGGCAGTGTAGCCTGTCAGTTCCCTCCTGGCGTGACTGTGCTCGCTCCAGATGCCAGCTGGTATGGTGGGGATGGAACTGGGAAAGGATGTTCTCTGAGCAAAGGAAGGGGAATGGGCAGTGCTGGTGGCAGAGGAGGGACAGCCTGATTTGCAGAGCTTCTGTCCTGCACTCACCAAGTCTGGTTTGAGAGGGTGGAGAACCTCTGTTGGTGTCTCTACCCTGCTGCTCTCACACAGGGCTGTGTGTGTAGTGTCTGTGGAAGCAGAGCAGGGCAGGACAGCAGGTGCCTGGTTGCCACGCTCTTTCTCAATCCTGTGGCCAGACTTGTTGAGCCCAGTTCTCTGTCACCTGAATCAAGCCTGCCTTAACCTGGTGGAAGCGAGCTCAGGGACTGGAGCTGGGATGCGTCCTCCTGTTCCCACAGCTAGCCATATGCTGAGAAACTCAGGAGCTGATTGCACTTCACTGCTCTGGTAGGAGATGCTTGCCCCGTACCCCTCTCTGGAGTGGTTGAGTTCGTCTGCACTGAAAAATGCTCTCCCTCCGGAAGAGGAAATACAGGCCCTGCTTCTGTGAGATGCTGCAGGGTGGCCAAACATCCTCAGCAGATAGAGATCATGTAATTCAGGTGGACCACTAAACTTTTAGGCAGCAATTAGGACTCATGCAGTAACTCTGAGTCAACTAATACATCTGGGTGTTGCCTTGGCATACTTCCGATGGCAAATCCTTCCTGTGTAGGCTTGATGTTCT
Source organism: Pterocles gutturalis (assembly GCF_000699245.1). Classification (NCBI taxonomy): domain Eukaryota; kingdom Metazoa; phylum Chordata; class Aves; order Pterocliformes; family Pteroclidae; genus Pterocles; species Pterocles gutturalis. The sequence goes on along the minus strand of NW_010097706.1, from coordinate 148,930 downwards.
TACACTCCCCACTGGCCTCCCAAGTGCTCAGCTTAGAAACCTGATCAAAAGCCTGTGGTGATGTCAAAGGGAGATGTCCCATTGAATTCCCTGGCTTTCCTTTGGTCCTCTGAACCTGCAGATGATCCCAGGCAGTTTCTTTGATGCCTTCTTTCCCAGTGGATGAAGTAATTATGACTTCTGTGCAGCATGGTAATAGCTCTGAAGACTTTAGTCAGGCCGATTAACAACAACTGTGTTTTAATAAAAAACATTCTGGTAAATCCTTCTGAATTGCAGCCCTAATTACTCTGTAGCCTGATGTGCAGCAATTGCAAAGCTAATAGGATCACCTGCATCCAGTTAATGAATCTTCTGTTATGGCTTGCTGTGACTCACAAAATGTGTAGTGTTTCTTTTGGTCTCCCCTGCCCTGCTCTATTCCCTGGTGAATATTTATGATCTGTATTGCCAAAGGTAAGGGGGTGTGTGCCTAAACTTTGAATGAATTAACTTAAATATATGTGCATCCGTCTTCTCGTTATTTCAAGGGACTGTAGGGATCAATAACCTGGGTTTTTTGCTTTGGTTTCAAGGTGAGTTCATTCAATAAGTCACCGGTAGCTGCTACTGTCTGATAGCTCTCTTCAGGCTGACAGGTTTTGGTGAGAAATCTGTTCAGCCCTGTTCTCTGCTTCCCTGGTTGTAGTCTGCATTGGTTAGAGAACAGAGTGGGGACTTCCTCCTTGCTAGCATTTTAAGGTAGTTTGTCCTGAATGAGGAAAGGAAAAAACATTAATCTGAAAGTAACTTGTTTTGTTGGAACATTTATTTCTGTTTCAACCCTTTGTATGTGAACTTGCTTATGCTCCCTGACTGCTCCACCCTCCCCCCCCCTCCCGCCTTTCAACAGGAAAAAGGCATATTAACCTCAAGTCCAAGTTCTGCCATTTTTGACAAGGTTGTAAGCTGGTGATCTGGGTTTGGAAGGCTCAGGACTGCTCAGGAGTGGTACTCTGGGCAAGCAACAGAGACTGAATGGTGCTGTTGGTTTTAAGATGCCTTTTTCTTTTGCAGGTGGAGGGGCTTTTTGGCAGACTGGTGTGCTAAAGCTTCAGCCTCCGTCAGGAATTAGCAAAGGATTGTTTGAAAGGGGCCTTTCAAAACTTCCCTCCCTATTGATTTCTTGTTCTAAATGATCTGTTTCCTACATAGATACATAGGATTAACTCCTTGTTTAGGCACACTATAAAAAGTGCCTCTAACCATGTACCTTATAACTACCATAATAGCAAGGAAGCCTGTCTGACAAACTTAGTGGCAGGAAGCAAAGTAAACATCTAAAGGATGTAATAAAGAGATACAGGTGGGTAGGACACAGCAACATACCATAGGAAAGACTTGACACCAGCCACATTTCTGGTCCCATAGCTCCAGTGCAGTCCTTTACTGGACATAATGCAGTGAACCATTTGTCTTAACTGCTCATGGAGGTGGGGCTTGTGCAAAGGCACAGATGTGAGGCCTGGGACTGGATGTCCCCCAACTGTGAGGGAATTACTGTAAAGGGGAGGATGCATGGAGCAAATCTTTCTCTTTCCCACTGCTCACACCACAGCTGATTTCATGTATGGGTCAAGCTGAAAAACTCCAGCTCACTGTTGAGGGTGTTAATAGAGGATATTGGACTGGGGGTTTTCAGAGGCTTAATTAAATCTCTGTCAAGGCACTTGAACACCTTGGGTAAGAGAAAAAAATACTAAATGACTCAAGTGCTGTATTAGAAAGAGATGAATGAAGTTACAAAAGAATTGTACAAATATTTATTGCATGCTGGCAATGTATTTCAGGCCAGTCCGTTACAGCTGGGGAGCAGG
>NW_010097706.1:132427-147055 GCF_000699245.1 Pterocles gutturalis | reverse complement strand
AGTTTAGAGGAAAAAAAAAAAATAAAAGGCTTGGGGGACGTTTGGAAAGAGGAGCAAAACCAAGCCCAACAAATCTGCTTGTAAACGATAAGACAAGGAGGGGGAGAGCAGCAGAGGTGGTGCTGGAGGCTTTGTATTCCTTTCTTGGGCATTACAAGTGTGGTATCATCTCTGTGGCTGCTCATGCCTAGCTGGGACATGCAGAAAACCTCTTGTGAGCAATGGGCTGAACGTGGGAGGAAGAGTGCAGTTTATCTCGGATTTTTGAATATTAGAGTGTCAGACTTCTGTGTGTCTGTCTCCCCCCTGAAAGTTGAGAGCCTGCTCTTTGAAGGCTCCTCTAATTTCTGATGTTTACAGCATTTATCCTCTGCTGTCTGTGCTGGGCTTGGTTACTGGGAATGGATTGGGAACCTAGGAGCTGTAGCATGGGTAGACACTGGTTTTGATTTCCTATGGTGGGTTGTTTTGTTTGTTTTTCTTATTTATGAAAGAAATGGGTAATGTGTTCCAGGGCTGGAGCTAGCTTGGCTCTGACCTCTGACTCTGAGATACTGGATGCCTTAGCAGTGACATTAACTAGGTGGCTTTGGGAGAAGGGGAGTGCTTGTGTTCCTTCACTGCCTCCCAGAGGGTCAGATGGGTTTTCTCATGGTGGGTGGGAGGAAGTCACTTCTCACCTCCTTCTCAGACAGAGCAGAGGTCAGCTGTCTCGCTTACATTTCCTTTAGTCTTGCTGATAAATATTTGTATTTTTGATGTTTTGGGAGCTGAGTGCAAGAAGATCAAAACTCATGCTTGCCAGCTTTTGCAGAGAGTGAGAACTGGCTGCTTCCCACATGTCGTCTGGGATTGCTTCACACGGCTGCTCTGTGCTTGGGCAGCTCCTTGCCCTTCCCTACAAGATGCTTCAGGCCCTTGGGAACTCTCTGTACAGGAGCTGGGCATGAAGGAGCATGGGGCATTCTGCTGGGCAAAAGCAGGACCTGGGGACCAGGAGGGATGTTCCTGGCTCCATCTAATTTTGACTACCTGGCTTCAGTGTCTCCATGCAATGGCCAGGCATGACAGCATGGCAGAGCATCGTGTGCTTGATGCTGCCGGTCAGCAGCAGACTCTGTCCTCACTTCCCATTATGATGGCAGACCAGATCCTGCCTAACACCAGCTTTGCCAGTTGCTAGTGCTGAATCTGTCCCACTTGACTCCTGGTCCCAGCAAGGCTGGAGGGGAAGCTGTCTCAGTGAAGCTCCAATCTCCCTCCCTCTGAACCTACTGTGGGAGTTTTTTGGCAGGCTCCTGAGTGGGACAAAGATTTAAAATTCTTACTGTAACCTATGGGGAAAGTACTCCCGAGGCTTTCATCTTTGGAAAATGCACTGGGTTCTCTGGATGAAAGAGCTATTATTTACCTATCAACAACATAATCCCCCTCCCTCCTACAGATCGCAGGCAAGCTCCCGGGGCAAACGGCACTGTAATTAAGAACAAATATTTACTATGAAGGACTAGCTGAGGCCTGGCTGGGCAAGCAGCCATGAGCCTTGTCTGAGCTTGCCTTCTGTTTGTTCCCCTTTGAAAGCAAGGAGTCAAAGTCTTTTGTCAGAGCAGTGTTTGTGAGGCACAAGATGGTGGGTTGGGCCTCCAAAGCAGCCAGGAGCCATCAGGCTGTTTGTTCCAAGCCTAGGAAATCCCCCACAAGCAGAGTTACTTGCATCTGGAGGCACTTTTCTGTTATGGATTGCTCTTAGGTAGATCTACAAGTGAGCGTGGGTGCACAGGTAGACCCACATGCAGGGACTGCAGCTGGTGCCATGCTACAAGCAAGTCTGTGGAAATACTTGTCTGCTCTAAAATCACAAATTAATTTAGGTTTTGTTTGCATGTACTTTCCCTTTTGATTTCTGTTGCAATTCAAAAGTTTACTCCCAGGACTCAAGCCCTGGTGTTTCAACGCAAGGGAGCTTGACTGCTGGAGAAAGCACATCCTTACGCAATTGCTGGGACTGTTTCACAGCTCAAACTCGCAGCCGACTCACCTGCCCTCTGCTACTCTGATCAACAGCAAGGAGGGGTGACAGGGATCTTGCTCATCTTCTGTCAAGGCTTGGCAAGCTGAAATTTAATAAATAAGTCAATTGTGAGTAATAGAAACAATTGCAAGGATGTGGTGTGTGGTTCAACCAGCTATCACTGCTGTGGTAATGCAACAAGGCATGTGATTAGACTGGGAAATTGCTGTAGCAATACCAAGATTTACAGTGTGAATCCCACAGAAGGAGTAGATGTTGGAGGCGTACGCAGACACCCAGAGCTTGCAGAAGAACTGAGCAAAATGTTTGAACAAGGCCAGCACCAGTTTCCAGGGTGTTGAGGAAGCCATGGAAGTAACTGGAGAGGTGCCCCGCAGCGTGCTGGTGTGTGTGTCTCCTATAAAACTCACAGTTACAACTTGTCAGAGTTTTTGAGGAATATGTCACCAGCTGATCTGATTTAAGAGGGTTTTTTTGGTTTGTTCCTCCTTGTTGTAGGGATGGTCATGTGTTTTCAGCAGTGAGAAGGGGGGCTGTGGATGCCTGTGCTGAGCTGAGCCTAACCTGCCTGGAGATCTGATCTGTGAGACCTGCTTTATATATTAGACACCTGGTTTGGGTTTTTGAAATAAACTCCCTTGCTCCCAGACAGAAAAGTTTATTTGAAGCTTTACTCTGAACAATGTGTCTCCTTTTGTTTGAGAGCTTAGATGCAACACCAGGGAGAAGGCAGGGGTTATCTAGTACACAGGGCCTGGGAGGGCTAGGAAGAGGAAAAGCTTTCAGCCATGAGCAAGGAAGTCACAGAAGAGCAAAAAAATTACCTAGAGAGGCCCTGCAGACTTGACTTTAGTGCTCCTTAAGGAAGGCAAGAACAGCTTCAGCAGTGCCTCACACTGTAGCTTTATCAGTGCCCACGTCCTGCTTCGGTCCATTAGGTGTGCGAAGGGAGGAAGCAGCCGCACAGACGCTCCAGCTCTTGCACTGTGAGCAGTAGGTTAATGCTGGTGAACCCCAACTAAACCCATAGCTTGAATGGAACAAAACTTGCTCACTGTTTTTTGTGTTAAACTCATGCTATCCTGGATCATGAGTGTATGTGGTATTTGGCTTCAGTGGCCAAAATAAATGCCAGAAAAGCTGTCAGGTCTCTGGTTTGGCTTCGACAAAGTTATTGTCCATTCTGGTGTGTCTTGTGCTTCTGGGCTGTAGGAGGGGAGCCCTGCTTTTGTCATCTTTGCCATCAGACATATAGTCTATCTCTGCCAAGCCTGCAAGAGTTTTGCTTGATTTTTAAAGGGAGAGTGTGAGTAAAGCTGCCTGGAAGATATGCCATGCTTTCTGAAAGAGAAGTAGGCATTTGAAGTTCTGGTCAGAGAATACACAGGTTGGTTCTTTGGGGGAATGATTTCTGCCATGTTTTGTTGATTCCTGCTAATGCTGCTCTTTCGCGGTCGCATTTGCTCTGTGGCAGGTTGAGGGATGCATGTATTTGCAGTACTGTGTCCTGAAGAGGTGAGTTTGGCTAAAGAGCGTGTCTGCAAGAATTCCTCGGATGAGGCCTTTGGCTAGTGTAAGATTCTGAAGCCAGATGGACTACTAAACAGAGGTTGTGCAGAGACCTCCAACACCCTAGTGTAGCAAGCAGTAATCGGGACCGGGGAGACCATCTTCTAAAATTGTGTTTAGAGTTTCCTATCAAGGACAAGTCTGTCCCTGGGACTTGGTATCCTGGTGAATTCCTTCATTTCTTTAAACTTACTATGTTAAAGAGGTGGTTGCTGAAATGCTGCCTACCTCTGCTCTTCCCTGTTAGTTTAGAGACAAGTTTACCACCTATCATTTGAAAAGGACCTAAGGAAAGAACTCAGGATACTCTTTTCCATCTGATGTTACAAAGAGACTTTAACACCTTATCTTGGGGGACCACCAATTGTGTGGGTACCGGTCTTTTGTGACAGTTATGAAACAAATAGACTAGGTGCTTCCTAGTGCTGCAGGTACATGCATGACATTCTGAGATGGAGCACGTGAAAGGAACCTGAGGAGGCTCTGAGGATCCCCAGAGAGGTGAGTGGGAGAAGCAGGTTGCTGTGGGCTGCACAGCCCTACACAGTGCTGGTGAGGAAGAGTTAACTCGCTTCTGTCTGAGCTGAGCCTGGAAGCAGAGGTTGGTTGGCTGAACATTGGAAACCCTCTCTTCATGCCAGGTGTAACAAGGATCATCTGGTAAAAATGTGTGTTTGCCTGAGACACAGATCTGCCTTAGACATGCATTGAGCACGAATGGAGTTTGCTGTCTGCTGGAGAAGCCAGGTCCCCGGTTGAGCAAAGCCTAATGGAAATTGGATCTAGTCCAGAATGTCTGGATGGCATATGATATTTACTGAAATATGGCATTGCTTGTGTAAGCAACACACCCTTCTCCCTCACTCTGGAAACCATCTGGGCTTCATGTGCGAGTGGTTAAAAACTGGAGCAGGAGAGCATCTGATGCTATATGACTCTTGTGATGTATTTCCCACTTGGGTCCCTTCATGGGTGTCCCTGCATTTGCAGGCGTGGGAGTCTCAGCCATGCCCCAATGTCTTCTTAACAACTCGCTGATGGTTTTCTTCCTTTTTTCTGCAGTGGTTGTAAACAGAGTAGGGTTGTATGAGGAGTTTGCATGGGGCTTTACTGACAGGGTAAGAGGCAACCGCTCTAGGTCAGGTACAATCATTATGCTGGCCAAACCTTTCTGCATTTCCAGCTGGATCTACAGCCAGTGGTTTTATTGACTCTACTGATTTTTATACCAGCTGGAGTCAAAGCTCCTGGGAAGGAGGATATTTGGCATGTCTGTGCACTTGCATAGTAAGTGTTTTTTCTAAAGGGAGCTGAGCACCCTTAGGAGAGGCTTGGGACTGTGCAGGGCTCCCTGTCCTTCACATAACCAGGCTGAGAAAGGATTTGTCCAATTGATATGTTGTTAGGGCAGGAGGAGCCAGGGGAGTACAGAAAATTGTCCCGTGTGCCTAAAATAATGCAAGTTTGGCTGTACTTTTCATTAGCTTCTGGGATGATGTTTGTTAAAGGTCGCACCTCTGGGGTGGGGTTAGGGTTTCCTCTGCTGTTTTCAAGGCTTTCCATGTAGCTTCCTCTCTGTGTGTACACACTCTGTGGGTTTTGTTTCTTAAAAAGAGCATCATGTGACAGCCCCAGCATCTCTGATCTTTCTGGCAGACTGATCTCTCTTCCTTCCTGAGCTTGATAAGCAGTCCAAGAAACTGCACATGTATGCCCTCCAGAGACCTGCATCTTGCTTCTCCAGTTCTTGTGGATTTTTTTATCCTTCCATCATAGTTTCTGGTGCTGCTCTGCTTCACTTTCCCGTCTTCTCTCCTGCTGCATTTTACCTTCTGCTGCTTGACATGAAAATGTAGGTGATACAGAAAAATGCATTTCTGAGAACCTTGACCTGTGCTGTCTGGCCTCACACTCTGGTGGCACAGGATTTCTGAGGCAGTTAAGGTTTCAGGCACGCCTGAGAAGACATAGCAGTGATTTCTGAAATCAGCCTGTTCTTTAAGTGTTGGCAGTTTCTCTCTGCAGTGTCGATGCTGTGGCTTGCAGGTTGCCCAGATGCCCAGTGCAGGCAGATGCTGGTAAGAGAGGAAAGCCTTCTCTGTGTGTGCAAAGCACTGTTGCACAGCAGAGCTCTGGTTCAGAACAGCAGGACTCTGACATGGTAGCACAATGTGAATCTTCCCCAGACTCCAGCTATCTTTAGCATAACGTGGCTAAAACACAGAGAGACACTAAGAAAGCCTCTCTTGTTTCCAACCCCAGGAGCCTGTACCTTTGTGGCCAAAGGATCTGGCTCCAGCTATGTTACTGCTGTTGGAAAGTGGAAACACCCTGTGTGGAGATGCCCATCGAGGCCCAGAGGGGTCTGGAGGCTTGAACTTTGCACCTCTGCTCTGAGAGGGACTCATGGGCTGGGACTTCCCAAAGCCCTTTGGAGCTGTGTAATCTCTTGGAGTGAGAGGGTTGCATTTTTCTGAGCTCCTGAAGCAGTGCACACACTTCAGTCTCATTCTCCTCTCTAGATCATTGCCAGAGCTGAGTTCCCAGAACCAGGCTGGACTAGCCTTGCACTGTGTCTTCAGCTCTTCCAGCTGAGTCTGCCCCTTTCCCCGAGTGCAGCTGGTGCTTGAAAAGTGATGTGTGTTCATCTCTGTCCTCCAGGGTAGGAGGAAGGTTCCCACTTCTGTGTGCTCTTCTTCTGTCTCTCGGAGCCTTGGAGAGACCCAGCAGCTCAGCATTCAGCAGCAGCATTTAAACAGGTCACTTCGGTACCAAGGTACTTTCTGTCCCACCCCTCCCTTCCTTTTTGCTGCTTTGGCAGATTGCCTTGCCTGATTGACTGCATTTTGATTCATCTCTGATATTTAATCTTCTCTCTGGAGAAAGATGGGCAGGAGAGATGCTATTGCTGCTCTGCAGTAGGAATCAAGAGCTGTAGAGTGTTATTTCATTCAGTCCAAAAAAGCCCTCTAATAACACAGAGGACGTGTTGTGCTGTAGTGAAAGGCGGCTTTGAGAGATCATGTAATCTGCCCTCGCCTGGCCTTGTGCTGTCTCTTGCTGTAGGACTAGAATCAAAATACCATCTCAGATACTGCAGCTCGATTGATTGGAGCTGCTTCAGACAATTCTGTCTCCGTGTTCTGGAGGAAGACGTTTCTCTCCTCCTTCCCTGTCCCGATCAGATGACATCCAGGAAACTCAGTGTCCAGATAAGACATTCTTTCTTTTGCAGGGAGGTGACCCTGTGAAGGAAGCAGTTAGCTTTATAGCAATTGGGGGTGGGTGGGCCAAAGATGTTGGAACAGGAGAGTGGTGGGAAAGAGCAGATGAAATGATGGGCCCCATCTCTCTCAGCCAGAAGGGTTGTCAGGGTCAAAGGGTTGGAATACGGATGAGTAGCTGTGAGGCAGAGGCTGGAAAGAGCTTTTTTTGTTCATGCTGAATAGCGCTTGGTCTATTGGCTGCCTGTGTCCAGCTATACGCTGCCCTACAGGGATGAGAGCTGTGCCATGTTGTCCTTCCTCTATCTCTGGGACCTTTCATGGGGTTGATGACTCGTAAGACTGAGCTGCCTCTGAGGCCCCTCTCAAGGAACTGAGGACACTGACTGATGATGTGCTCTGAGCTTTAAGGCAGTGGGTTTTGGCCTCTTCTCTCACCTCTAGAGGGTTGTTCCTGGTTTGCCCATGAGAGGGGTGGGGGTACCAAGACTTGCTTGGGCCAGCCTTGAGTGAAAGAGTAGGATCTGATCCAGGTTGGATTCTGCCAAATGAGACTTCCTGTGCTCCTCCATGTTGCCTGTGTCCCTTGGCGGAAAGGGAATAGGATGAGAGCTCCCACTGGGTGTGTTAATTTCTCCTGGGCCATATCTCTCCAAGGTCACTCATTTGCAATTTCATCCCTGTGGGTGTTGCCTCTGCCTAGCTGAACTCTTGGAAGCCCACCAGGAGACAGACCTCATGTGGCTATGAAATACAGAGATTTTATATGGCCATCTGAAATGCTGCTCTTTACCAGGCCACAGCCTCCTGGGGCAGATCTATGAATGGAGCCAAGTCCTAAGTCCTGCTTAATTTATTCTGACCACTGCTGTCCTAGTCCAGCTCGCATATCAAAGGCTTTTTGTGAGCAGGGTCCTGTGATCTTTTTTTGCCCTCAGTGCTTACTCCCGTTTGTTGGGAGTGCCCGGTTTCTTCAGGGGACGGTGGAAGAAGGTAGTGTCCTTGCCTTGGCTGTGGTTGTGCTCCCTCCTGAAGCTCAGTACAATTTTCACTGCCCCAATTCTTGGAAGGAAGCTAACTGCAGCTTTATTTACATGACATAGGTGGTGATATAATAAAAGGAAATGAAGAAGCTCACATGAACAGCAATGGCTTTTGTTTGTCAGCAACAATACTGTGAGTCTGGCTTCACTAAAAAGCAAATGCTGAATGGCCAGCTGCCATCCCATCTTGGGCTCTGGCTGTATGCTCGTCTGGAGAGCAGAGCAGAATCAGGCCCATTTGCTTGCTGCAGGTACTGCTGCACAATGCGGTGGGAATGATAGAGTGCTGTGGGAATGATACGTCGCTCTTCCCCAGGAATTAACATTGGATGAGGCATGTGTTTAACCGTGGTAGGTCGGCTCTCCAAGGGTTCTCAGAGCAAGACCCCCACTTCTTTCCAGATGGTGAAATGTCTCTGAAGAGTTCTCACTCTGGATAGACTTTTTTATTTGACTGCTTGGCCTCTGCCCAAGGAAGTCTGTGTGGCTTTATGGGAAAGGATTTTTAGTTGTGCAGTAATGGTGTTGTGCACATTTGAACATGTGTACCCAGTGGATCATTCAGCTGGGGATGAAATTGCACTGTTGACCACAAATGTTTGTGGATATGCATTGGTTGCACTTATCTGTAAAGTTGTAATCCTTACTCAGGCACAGCTTCTGGTATTATACGTCTGCTTGCTATTCTCTGTCCGTGCTCTGCAAGGCTCCGTTAAGCCTGTTTCCACCTCCTTCCCTGCTGCGTACTTGTCTTTATCATCTTGTGCCTTGTATCTAGTTGGAAAGTGGCTGTGTCACTGGGCCTTGCTGCCCAGCTGTGCTTGTGGGAAATAAGTGATTTCCTTGGGGACTGGTGGCTGATGGTGGTGGAACAGCAGGGTTAGGGAACCCAAACCCTTCCCTTGGGGTCCAGAAAAGATCATGGTTTTTCTATTGCTCCCTGAAAGGATGCATATGCTCTGTATCTGCAGGGAGATAGACTAGATCTGACTTCTAGGGGAACAACTTTTTTACTCCCTTTTCTTCTAAATGGATGGGAAGAAGATCAGACAAGGAGAGAGGAAGAGCTCTGAGAATTGAAAGGTCAGGGTGATATAAGGCTGGTGAGGACCTGATATTAATCTAGGTTTGAAATTAAAGATGTTTCCCACTTACTGCGGTGCTAAGACATGGAACATCTTCCTGTAGGGGCAGAATGAGATCAAGTTGCTTGGTGGAGTTTTACAGTTTTTTGAAGGGTGTTTGTTATGAAATGGTGCTGTCTGTACTCACAGGGCTTTCACCCGGTGTCCTGGGAAGTCCTCCCTGGGGTGTGTTTCTGCCTGTACACTCTGATTCTCAAGGTCTGTTTGGTGTCTTGAAAGCTTTTGGCTCTGCAGGTAGAAGAAACTGTGTGTCGAAGCAGAAGTATTGCCTTACGTGCCATAGGACTAATGGGTGGAAAGGTGTCCTCTTACCTGAGGAACAACTCTTTTGGGGTGTCTGTGTCTTTTCAAGGGATGTGTCACAAGTAACTGGCCATTTGTTAATCAGCTGCAGAGTAATGATGTTGGGGGATAGCATTAGAATTAGCATTAGTGCTTGTGTCCTGCGGTTGAATTTGGCTAATGCTGAAACATGACTTGCCAAAGTTAGTATCTCTGATAGCTGCATCCCTAACTAGCTGAAAGAAGACAGGGGTAGAGGGTTTGCATCTTTCAGGGGTGAAGAGGGAAGAACAGCAGACTTGGCAATGCCAGAGTGGGGGACAAGCTTTCCTTTCTTTTGGTGAGGAGGCCAGAGGAAATCAGACCTTTTAGTACACGTACAAGGGGTGGTGAGGAGACCACTGGTGTGGTCTCTCTCTCTCCCTTACTGGGACAACTTCAGCTGCAACTTAACATAATACTTAGAGCCATGAAGCCTGCTGGAGCCTTCTGTCTGGAGACAGTTTGAGGAGGGATATTGTGTCTGCCTTTTCCTTGCGTACTCTAGGCTTAAAAATGCTTCCCATAACACCCAGTGGGCTTTTTCCTGAGCACCTGTGGATATTGAGGTTGGCAAGTCAAAAGGAAGGTTATCTGAGGACGCCATGCATTCCCCAGGGTTTTCGTAGTTGCTGCTCCTGCTCTAGCTGTAACAAATCCATGTGCTCACATGAGGACCAAGAGGGTGATCGTGAGATGCATTGGGGCTGTTTGCCCCAGAGCTCTGTCATCATAAGGTGGGAAACAATTCCTCAGTAACACTGCACGTTGTGGTGTTACCTGTCACCTGGTGGGTACCCATCACCTCACGGAAGAGGCCATGCAAAACATGCCTTCAAAGCTCTGGTGTGCAAGTATTCTCCTCCACCAGACGTCTGTCATGAAAGCTTCTGCTTTGGCACTGTGGTAGGGGTGTTTCAGTCACACTGGGAGAAGGCATGAAGGAACAGTCTGGATCAAGTTGGTGAGTTGTGCACGGCCCCTGCTCTGAGAAAGGTGGTGTGGGCTGGATATTTGATATCCTGGAAAAGCATCCTTGTGGTGTAGGATTTATCAGGGCTTCAGGTAGTTTTCCAGTCCTACCCTAAAACCTGCTGTGTAACCTTCAGGAAACTCACGGTTACCTGTGTGTGCCTCAGGTCTTCCCCATTCTCTCCTTGGCTGGATTGGTTCTCTGCATGGCAGCATCTTCTCTTGCTCTGTGTCAGTGCTGTGGCCCTGAGCCTGAGCACAACCCTGTTTCTGAGGTGATAACTCAAAGCCTTCGTGGAAGCTAAAGCTTCCAAAGGGTCTGAGCTTCATCTCACCTGCTCTGGGGAGGCACATCTCGGAGGAAAGGGGAAGATGTAACGGAGAGTTTTGAGTGCAAGATGGAGCAGCGTGATTTTTTATTCAGTGCTTTGCTGGCTGAGCAAGGCACCGAGTGCTGCTTTTGCTTCTCTGTCAGACTCTTCCACTGGGAACTCTAGCCCCCTTCTCTCCTCTACCTTGGATAAATAACTACTTAATGCCAGAAGGAAAGTGTCTCCTTCCTTTCAGGCTCACTGGGCACACAGGACTCACTTACAGCTTGCTGGCATGTGCTAGTTGTTCAGAGAGCTGACCAGGCACTGCCTCCTTGGCACAAGGAAGCCAGGCTCCAGGACACAAAAGAAGTAAAGGAGGAAGGATTGCGTGGCAGATGAACGCAGCCAACATGCCTGCGCTGGCAGTGCAAAGGTGTTCGGTGAGCACAACAGGAATAGGGCTGATCCCAAGCTGCAGGAGAACAACCTGCTCATCCTCCTAGGTATCCTGCTTTTGTCTTGGCCTCTCCACTCATCAGACACCCCTACCTCAGAGCAGCCCTGGAAGCAAATACCTCAGGGAGGAAAATTTAACCTGCAGCAAGTTTGAGGTGACAAAGCAAATTAGTGGCATGGTTTGTGATACCACCAGAAGGTGTAATTTCTCCATCCCTGCTTGGGTGTTGCTGGGTACCACTAATGTTCCAAGGACAGATATACTTTAAAGGGAAAAAAAATGTTCTTACATCCCATCGAGCCTCAGCCTTCTCTCCTTGATATAAACACTCACCGTTGGAGGGCTTTCAGAAGGAACGGGAAGCTGTCAGTGGTGGGAATGGCTACAGGAGAAAATGCAGAGCATGGAAATGTGTTGGTATGCAGGGGGAGTAATATATGGGTGGCAGCAAGGTGCCTAGGAGGGCACCTACGTGTGCTCAAACCTCTGACTGGGACTCCAGCAGCCTTTGGTAGAACTTTGGTAGAACTGGAGAGATGAAGTGCAGAATGGTCCTAATCTACAGCCCTTGTGGAAGCAGCAGCAAGTGAACTTGTCCGTCATTGAACTGTTTCCAAGCAGCACAGCTCTTAGGTAAGTGTTTGTGGAAACATGATGGGTTTTTGTCTTGCTCTACAGGATCCCCTCGCCTTGATGATGTAAATGAGTTAAGTGCTAAATGGCACTGCAGTCGGTGCCACAGCCAGCTTGGCTTCCTGTAGGGCAGCAGCACTCAACCCTCAAAGTGGTGGAGAGGTGCCTTGGGACATGGTGAGGGAGGGCTTTGCAATAAGAGCTGAGCTTTTGCTCAGCGGTACCCTACCCACTGCATTTGAGAGGTGTATGCACGTGCTGTGGTGGTGGTCGAGGCCAGATGGGTGCTCAGACTTGGTTCTTCACCTGCCCTGCCCTCAGGTGTTGGGGTGTGAGCTTGGGGCAAGGCTCTGTGGATCGGTGGGTTTATCTCAAGTTTAAACATGAGGGCAAGCAAACTCACCCATTTCTGCCTCTTTGCAGGGCCCTGCTCCGACAGGCAGTGTCGTACTGTCCAAGCTCCAGAGTCCTCGTGCTGCTCCAAGGCCGCCAGCCTTGCAGAGGAGAAGATGGTTTTGTTTAGTTTGCTTATATGAAGAAAAAAAGTCTGTCAAAACAGGGATTTGGAAAGGGGAGGAGAGAGCAGGAAGTCTTCCTGTTGGCATTTATTAGAAGGGAAATGAATGTTTTATGTTCAGGGGCCCTGCTGGATGTGCAGTGCTTGGGGACAATGGTGTAGTGAAAGCCTCCCGACTTCTTGAGTGCAGGGTGCAAATGTGATCTGGAATATGCAAGAAAGGGCTAAATATAGAAGCTGCTGGCTCCCATCATGCGATGGCGGCTCTGCCCTTACTGCAGTCCTGGAGGCAGCAAGTTCTGCCTATTGTTCCGGTCACATTCTTGTATCCCACGATGGGGCCTCTATGATGGAATAAAATGAAGAGAAACAGATGGGAAAACAATAACCCAGGGAACAGGCCCTGAGCTTTGCTGGAAGCTTCCAAAAACCTATAAATCCCCAAATGCGTTTGTGCTGGATTAGGGAACTGAAGCAAAGCGAGGGCCAAGCTCTTGCCTTCCTGTATCCCATGTGCTCTTGTTTCACAGAGACAGCTCTCTATGGGGGTCTACCTTGTAACAAATGACTGTAGTGGCAACTCTGTTTCCTTAATCTTTTAATTCTGTCAACTTCCCCAGCTGTCCTCTCTCTGCACTCCCTGACCTTTTTGTCTTGCAGGCCCCTGGACAAAGTGCACAACGAGCTAGCCCACATTTCTATCCTTCTCATGTACAACCGAACTTGCTGCAAGCAGAACATGGTGGGACCCTTGCAAGGCAGCGGTGCAGTCTTTCTGAGTTCCTGGTAAGTGCTCTATAATAGGAGGAAGGGAATTTAATATATGAAACGAATAACCATTAGTGACTGTGAGCCTCTTGGAGGGAGAGAGGGACTGATTTGAGCACTGAGCAGGGAATACGACCTGCCTGAAATACCATGTTTGGTGACAATGAAGGCATCAAAGTAATTGGAAGTCCTGACTGAGTCACAATTCACTTTTTGTTCATGTTTGAAGTCAGCGCATGATGTTTTCCTCAGCAGATTGTTGTTATCTATTGTATCCCTTCCTTCATTGTGTGTGTGCAAAATCCTCTCTGAGCAGCAGGGAGGATGGGTGACTCTGGAGGTGAAGGAATGAAATTTGGTGCCTTCTGCAGAACTGTGCCTTACCTTGCAAAAAGCAAACAACTTGTTTACTCACTTACCTGTCTGTGGATTGGCTTTGCTCACATTCAGCTGAAAACTACAATGGTTTCTTTCCTTAATAGCTTATTTACTGCTGTCTTTTTGAGATGAAGCAGTTCCCCAGGGGATCAGACCTACGTTGCAGCTCGCCCAGGGGAAGAGTGAGGCAGTGCTGTGGGGAGCAGGGGACAGGATGGGGGATGAAATGAAATGAGGTCTTAGTTTGAACCAGCCATCTTGTAAAACCTCATCTTTAGGATCTGGGGCAGGAAGAACCGCACATGCTGAAGCTGTGCTGCTGCAGCTGTGCGTTTACAGCTAAGTCATTTAAAGACAGATGGGGGTCTATACACCAGCGACCTTCATGCTTGTTAAAATTTCCCTTTTCTCCCCCTATACCTTTCCCCAAACATATATTCTTTCAGTTACCCTCCTTCCTGATATATTTGCACTTTCTGACTGCTGCTCCATGTTAAACAGTTGTTGCTGCTCTGAAATGACAGATATATCCCTATGCAAGAAAAGAAATGGTGAAACTTCATGTGCTGAAGTGGCTTGATCCAAAGCTACTGAAATCAACAGCCAGGCTCACATTCTGTTTAATGGCCTTTGAGTTAGGCTTGATGTTACTCAGGCAGTTGCATTTGTGGGGTACAGGTTTTCTGTGTGGCTGATCACAATACTGGGGGGTATTTTGTACAGATAGATGTCTATTCTGGAATTGTAATTACATAGTTTATTAACTTTATTGCTCCTTGAATGAGAGGGGGGTTTTGTAATTGAAATGTATGTTTAGTGTTTATACCTTTTTTTTCTCTGTGTGTGTGAAACCACATAGGAACCACCAAGGTCCTGGTAAAAAGCAAACTTGAAATTGACAAAAAACACTGTGCACAGGAAAGTGCATTGCTTCCTTTGACCAAATGTTATGCTGCCAAACTCGTTTCATGTCCTGCATCCCCTGCTGTGCTGCAGCACTGCGATGCAGCTCATGTGCTCTTGTGTCACTGCTACAGCTGGGTATGAGGAGCACACCTAACAAAGTGTATTTCAAAGGTGAGGTCAGTCAAGTGCAACTGGCCCCTGCTCCGGTTCATGTGTTTGCTTGTGTTACCTTGGAGGACTGTCCTCAGAAAGTGTGCTGAGGACAGGGAACTGCTCCTGCCAGCGCCGTGATGCTACGGGAAATGAATCTTCCTGTTTTGTTACCCACCTCAGTTCTCTTTAGGGCGAG